>NW_027114778.1:128073-150741 GCF_000696795.3 Halyomorpha halys | reverse complement strand
GTGATTGTATTTATTTTGTTTATTACTATTAATCCTTGCCCAAGTTGTTGGTAGAATGTAATATTTATCAATAAATAAACAAGTTCCGAAAGAATTAATATTACTTTAAGAGTTTGCACAGTAAATGTTATGTTTCCCTTCAATTAATGAAGATATTCCTACGGGAATACTCCAAGTCTAAAACCAATTTGAACTTGGTTTCGGATCTCGACTCTTTAGAAGAGAAATTATATAACAATTTATACGAAAACTGAATTGACGGATACCCCATGAGCTTGTATGACAATGTAAAAGTTTGAGGCCAAATAGTGATGATTTTAACCATTTTATTATAATTTTCAATCAATATTATTTATATTTGTATCTTTAAATACTTACCGTTCTAGAAATGAATTGCTAGTAAGCACATAATGAGCTTGATTGTAATTTAAATTTTTAAAAATCTTGATAATACCACTTAAGGGCACTCACAACTTTGGAAATATTTCTTATATCAATATTCAGGTGAAACAATAACATTTTGCTGGAAGTTTTTGAGTTGTTCCTAAAATAGGAGAAAATGCAATCTATTTAAGTCCGCCATTCAATTAAACAAAAAATAAATGTAATTTTTTTATATATCTAAATAACTGTTTTTGCTAGCGGTTCCGTCGTAATTTCAAGTAAGGTGGCCAATATATTTAGCTATAACTCAGTTGCCACCCCAGGGTTCCATGAACATTCGAGGGTAAGCCTAGGAACGGGAAAAAAATAGATAACAATTAATTTCGAAAGCCGCAGTATATTTTTTTTATTAAGAACCTAAAGTAATAGGTATTTCTATTATAATAAAATTGAAGATCAAATGTTTCTATAAATAAATAAAAACGGAAGGGTACTGCGTGATCAGAAGAGGGGAAGCAAAGGCACGCAGAAATGATGAGAAGATACTGGGAGAGAAGAGGAGAGAAAGTGAGAAGAAAAAAGGAATGATATTCGCGTGGCCTCAAAAGGCCGTTCGGTGAAAAAAAAAGAGTAAATAAATATTATTACTAATGAATTTATAATGGCTAAACATTAAAAAATTAAATCTCCCACGAGGAGTCCAAATGGTAAAGGACTACATCACACCGTGACGAATTCAACGTATTTCTCTACAATAAACTTTCCATATTGACAAATACTCACTCCAACTTTTGGTAACATTTTCACGTTATGACTACATCACTACTCCGGTCACATCAGACTACATCAGGTCCTCCGTATGATATTCAAGCCAATTAGAGAAATGGGGCAATAGTGGTCAAGAAACCATCGGAGTTGATAGAGTTTGAGTTGACAGTTTCAGTTCTATAGCGTTTTTGTCTCGAAGATTGCTATAGTGCTAATAATTTGACCCTTGGAGCGAGATAGTCTACACCATAGAATCTCACTTATGGAGATAAAAATAATATTGCCATAATTTTCCAGAGTAAATGTTGGGATGTTATTATTTTAAATTAAAAAAAAATATTAAGTAATATTTTGAGAAAATGGTACGGTAGTATGTACTATTACTTTTTTTCATAAATGAGAAAGGAAAAACTCAGAAAAAAATTTTTTTGTGTGTAAATTATACACAGTGTTAAGTTTCACTTATATAAGTTTAGAAGTATTTTCATAATAGTAGTATTAATAATTAGTATTAACCTGGAATTATATTTGATCCTGTGTAGATAATTACTATTTCCAGGAAGAATTTGTCCTCCACTGGTTGGTAGAACAATTACAATCTCTTTAAATATAAAACATAGTTTATAAGTAATCATTGAATTTTTACAAATCTATCTTAATAAA
The DNA here is from genome assembly GCF_000696795.3 of Halyomorpha halys. NCBI lineage: Eukaryota > Metazoa > Arthropoda > Insecta > Hemiptera > Pentatomidae > Halyomorpha > Halyomorpha halys. Next base: position 148,926 of record NW_027114778.1, on the reverse strand, counting down.
TCATTTTTAATTGTTATTAACTGAACGATATCTAAGTTCTTCTTCTGGAATGTTCTTTATCAATATAAGCTCAACGAATAACTTAAGAAAAACGGATATAGGGAGTATTTAAAATGTCATAAAGTTTGTAAAACGTCTAACATTCCGCCACGTTTCTGTCTTGTATTGAAATTATTGCCCTTTAAAGATGTATTTCACGTTTTTATTCTAAACTATTAGTACTAGTGTGATGGAAATTTGGTAGATATGTACTTACTGAAAGAGCAGGATGGTGAAGAGAGCAGATTAAAAGATAGATCAGAAAAGGCCACATGTCAAGAAACTAGATGTGTTCACTGGCTAAGACTGCAGTAGATTGCATGCTATAAACTGTTCCCTCCACTTCTACAAAGCCAGTCACTCCAGTTCTACTAAGACAAGGACAGTAGACCGGCAATCATTTCTAATTTTAATTCTCAAGGATAAGAAGAAGGATCTTACGGTGACTACTTTTTATTAATCGCCATCTCGAATCACATCTCACACTCAGATTTAGTACATTCAGATCCATGCGAAAAATATTGATCTTTGTAGAAATCATTAAACTATTTACAAAAGTTAAAAAAAATTTTTTTTATTATTTCTGAGGGTCATTCTTAATATAACAGGAATATAAACATGTTAAATTGAGATTTATTATAATTCGCAATTTAAAATTATTTATTTTTATTAAAATAAAAGAGATATTTTTATGTTAAATTTTATCATTTGTTTGTACTTATAGAAATACAAAAAAAAAATTTTCATGGAAAATATGTAATAAATACATATGAATTAACTATATCTTGGCATTCCTATGTTGCGAATGCATCGTTCCTCAATGGAGGATTCGAGATAAAAATAAAAACATCAACTGCGACATAATAACCTTGGTATCACCTTTGATCAACACCTCTCCTGGAATAACCATATTTCCCAAATCACACGCAAATCCATAACTGTACTCAAACAATTCCTGAAATTCCGTAATTCCATTCCTCAGAACACCCGTCAGCTCCTAGTATCCTCTCTTGTCTTCCCCCACTTCGACTACGGATCCTTGGTGTACGGAGGGCTATCTGCAGGACTGGAGTTGAGACTGGAGAGACTCATGAATTGTTTTGTAAGATTTATCTTTGGGTTCCCTAGGCACTCTCAAGTCTCCCGCTGGTATTCCGAGTTGAAGTGGCTCTATCCAACCTCCCGAAGGTATTACCTCCTTGGTGTTTTTCTATTCCAAGTTCTTAACATCAAAAAACCTACCTATATCATAGATCTCCTCACTCTTCGTTCATCCATGCACTCATTAAACACCAGATCCCATCCGAATGATCTATATATGCCCTCCTATAGAACCTCCTTCTTTAGAAAATCCTTCGTCATACGTGCAACCTCCCTCTGGAATTCTCTTCCCATCTCCATTCGCCAGTTCTCATCCATTCTCTCCTTTAAAGAACACCTATTCCTTCATTTATTGAATAACCAAACCTCCACATCTTTGTAATCAAATAAATAGGCAGGTATTGATTAACATTATAAACAGAAGTAAAGCCAATATACCAATGTAATTTCATTCTACTATCTGAAAATTTGTAAACGCTCGCCAGATAAAAATATCACTATATGAACCATGTATTTATTCTTAGGGGACATAGGTCCCTGAATAAAGTTATTTTTTTATTTCAATAAGAACCGGGCCAATCTTTGCGGCTAATACTTTCTGCAGTCTCGTATTGAGATGATCTATGTTCTGAAATCTATTATTAGTGCTAGAATCAAACAAATGTCTTTAAAGAATAACATTTTTAAACCTGTTTTTTCGAAAATTGATTTAACTTTTTAAATGATTTATTTGAGTTTAAATTTGTGAGATTTTCAATTTTCATGCCTAATTTCAGAGTTTTTTTTTTTTACTTTTCATGCTCTTTTATATGGTAATTCTACAAATAGTTTCAGTTGTATATACCAATAAATGCATATTATTATCTATAAACACAGTTTTCATCTATCCCTAACATAACCTGAAGGCATATCTTTTCCAATTTTAGTCACTTTGAGTGCTTTTGCTTTGATTTTTTTTTTGCTTAAGTATCCTCTTCTTATTCAAAGATTATAATACCGTCGCTAATTAGTAGTTTAGGGAGCGAGTAATCCGAGTATGTTCCTCCCCATTATGTTATCCATGGTGTTATGATCTTCTTCGAAATCTTGCTAGACGTTGTTCATCGACCAATACTCGCTGTAAGTTATTATTACTTATATCGATTATCGTTACTATGTATTATTGTATTTTGCTTATTATTATCATAAAAATTTGAAAACTCTAAAATGTACTCCTTTTAATATTGGATTTTAAAGTTAATTACTGATTTTTAATGTTCAGTTCCTATAATTGAAATAAATCTTTCAACAAGTTGTTTTGTAAGAGTGCTTTCAGACTAACGATATAACAGGAACATGAATAACAGCGAAGTAGATTACGAAAAATATTTGTGTTGTGATGACTTCTGTATGGTGCATTGGATTTAGTAGTTGGACCCACAACTCTTCTTGGGGATATCAAGTCAAGATGATTCCCATTTCTGTTAGATCTGAACGAGTTAAACAGTCTCTGATTAGACGTTTATAAAGGATTGAATTGACGTCAGTTCCCCATTTTACACCGAATATAAGCACGAAAACATACTTATGTTAAATAAACACAGTTGAAACCAATTATCATCCTTACTTCAAATTAGAGTTGGACAAAAATTTATTATAAATACTACTGTGACTCAATTGTCATGGATACAATTTTTAGTTATTAATGATTCATTATAACATTTGATCCTACTGCCCCAAAATAAGGTGCTGATTAATTACCTTTATATCTTAATTTTAATCTCATGTCTTTCTTCTGAGATGAGGTAAAATATTAATTATTTAATAATTTATTACTATCTATGCTTTACCATAATCTTCCTCATGTGGTTTACAGTTCCAATTTAAAAATTAAAATTTTCAACACGATAAGTCAAAAAAGTAAATAATTTTTTTTATAATATAATAATTAAGGTATTTTAGTTTTCTTAGTACATAACCTTTTTAAATTGATTTTCGAGGAATTTTATAGAGTGCCACTTTGTGGCATTGTACATATATAAGTATGGGGTATATACAGTACTAGGTGGGAGAGGGTAGGTCATTGGTAAGACAATGGACTACTAACTCCAAGGACCCGGGTTAGAATCCGGCTGTGGCAGATAATTTTTATCTGTAACCGTTGAGTCAGCCTTGTGGGTTAGGTAGCACTTAATATTTTTAAAAAAATGTAATATATAAAATATTTATTAATAATATAAAATATTATTGTATTTATTATTATATATAGTGGAGAGCGGCTAAATGGTAAAGTAGTTATACTAACTCCAAGGATCCAAGTTAGAATCCTGCTGTTACGGAAAAATATTTATTAGGTAACCTTAATCGAGAGTCAACCCTGTGGATTCGGAAGCCTTCGGTGTCTATCTAGCCTCTTAAAGCAGCTACCCTTAAGTAAAAATATGACAAAATCACCTCCTTTCAAAACCGTATGTCTAGTAACAGTACTTCCTAATAAAGTACCGCACCCCTGACTGTTCATGGGTTGCAGCGGTACAGATTTAATTTAATATAGTTACCTTTTCTTCTATTTTTAGAACCTTTAAGTAGCCATTGTTTTATTGGATTGTCTGATGAGGCGTTCAGATATGTATTTCATATTGAAATGTCATATAATCCTCTTATTTTGAAACTATTATGACAATCAATTATGAGCCCAACCTGCCTATGAACTCTAGGCATTTAGTTAATGGAACTAAAAGATAATATGCACTATGCAACTGACAATTAAAAATTGACTGAGTTGAACATTGATCAGTTAATGCTTATATATTTGAAAAGAAGCATTATGACCAAATAACTGGTAATTAGTTCATCAATATCAATATTTAAATATCAAAATAATAACAGTTTGACAATTGCAAACTTAGTATGCAGTCTCAGTTATACAAGACATGGAGTATTTCATAAAAGAAGAAAATTGTGGATATCCAGCCATCTAAAATTAAACGATCTTTAGTTATTAATGATTCATTAATAAATAAATATTGTATTTGTGGCAATTTATTGTGCAGGGAGTTTCTGTGTTACAATTCAGTTATGTGAGTCTGCCTATTTGATGAGTTATTGTTCAAGCCACAAAATTTCCGAAGTTTTTTACCATTTCAATTCATAGTTCAGTTTCCAAAACTTTTGTTTTCCAGAGTAGATGAAAAGAACTATCGAGGCAGAGATGTGAAAGTAGAATAAGTCTGAACTTATAAAATTGTTATTTATTGCTATTTACTTAGAAACGCATTAAGTAAATCTGATGTAAGATCAAAATGGAGTGATACAGACGTGTAGAGAAACGACCCATTAGTGTCACTCTAATGACGTTTTACATTAGCAGGTCTCGTGGCCGGCCATCTTATTTTCAGGCGCCTCGGAAGATTGTCAGGAATGGAAGAGGAACCAAGGTTAGAAACTAGTGGGTTTGAGTGGTTAGGGAGTTGATAATGGAAGGAATGATATCTGGTTCGGGCTAGATCGGTTACATATGGAACATTAAGGTATGATTTTATTTGTAACAAAGTAAGGTGCATTAGAGATTGGATATGAGATGAATTCGAAGGTTTAGTAGTATCCCAAAGTTCAACTCCGCATGTCCAGATTGGCCTTATTACAGTCATGTAAATGAGTCCTTTGTAATCATTTGGAAGTTTGGACCGTTTGTCCGGTAGTCGAAATCGACGTACAGTTTCATGTCTTTTCAGTCTTATGTGAGGATTCCAGGTTAGTCGTTTTTCGAGATGAAGTTCCAAGGTAGCGGATCTGTTTGACAAGGGTAAGAGCATCATTATTAAAGGAAACTGTAAGGCAGGCAATCGGTTTACGACGAAGGGCGATTTGATGGGACATGTTATGATATATTTCAATCCTCAAATTACCATCATTCTTCGAGGGTTGCGATATGGGATTGGAGGGTTTGGGATGTAGTTATAGGATTATTATTGACTGCAAGCTCACAGGTTTCATCTGTATAAGTGGTGAAGATAGTGTTAGGATTAGTTGGGATGTCAGCTTCGTAAAGTGTCTACAGGATGGGACTGAGGAACACAAGCGGCCAGTACGGAAACAATGTAGCCAACAGGCTTGCAAAGGAAGGAGCAACATCCCTGAACCTAAGTCTACCCAGACCCTCCTGGAGGCGATATCAATAAACAGGGCTGTTGTTCATGCAAAATGGAAAGTTGTGCACTTCATGCTTAGAACGGGTTTATTGACTGATGAGCCAAAGCGTCGATCTTTAAAGTAATATAGAGATTATATTTAATTTACAATTGAACGCAGCGTAATGTATCCGGAGATTTAGCAACTTATCTGCTCTATGTATGTCTGCTCCATGTGCTAGGAGAGCTTCTACACAACCAGTGGGATTGTCCTTGGACCCAATGTGCAAATGCGACATGAGGTCAAAATTTAATCGACTAACATCACTACGTTCTGCAAACATTAAAACAATGTCTTTTTTTATTCCTATAGAACTATTATATCTTTCGCAAGCCAGATAAAGGGGCGTACTGCCATTATTGTTTCCAAGCGTGGTCAATAGTAAAAGCAAGCAATGATTTTACCATTTCTGAATGTAGCCGCAACATGTAATAGCGTCTTACCATTACTATCTCATGATTCTCTTTTCGCTCCTGCCTTCAATAATATGTCCGCGATTTCCTTGTGTCCCTCAAGAGAAGCTTAATGCAATGGAGTCTTGAGGTCATTAGTTCTAGCATCTTCGTTCGCACCAAGACTTAATAGCAATTTCACGATTTCCTGCGAACCACTCAAAGCTGCATAGTGAAGTGCAGTGTATCCATAATCATCACTATAATCTAAGGCAGCTGTAAGATGAGAAAGTAATAGATGGGCTTCCTTCACATGGCCATCCTCACAGGCGCAGAGGAGTGGTGTATACCCCCGTTCGTTACTGACTTCCAACGAAGGCCCATACGATATCAACTGCCCAACTATTTCCGTTTGCCCGTGATTGGATGATATAAAGAGAGCTGTCAGTTTATAGATCGCCTTTGTTTTATTTTGAGGGGTGATTAAATCTACTTTCGAACACGCATCTATAAATGTTTTGAAATTCTTACTTGCTTGCAGAATTAGTTTAACCATAATCATATTTTTAGACAGAGAAAGGTTACTGTTGATATTTTTCTTTTCTATATTTGCTCCATATTTAATATGTAGTTTGTCTAGTAGTGTGTAGCCTCCTTCTATAAAATTCATACCGATTGCATAGTTCAGTATTATGGATTACTGAATGTTATCAGTTGAATAGGATTCAAAGTGTTCAGTCTTATTCAATAAAAGCTCTAGGAGGTTCAACTTCTTTTTTGAGACCAGGTTAAATAGAATTAAGGATCCTCATTAACACTTCCCTTCAAGTTTTGCTTGATATCTTAAGAGAATTTTTATTATTTCTTCACATGTTTTCAAAAAAGCTACGTGTAGGGGAGTTTTCTCTTCATGGCTCATCACAGTGGCGTCAGCAACCATCGATAAAAGAAATTTTGTTAACTTAGTATTATACCTTTCTTTTGCTAAGTGTAAAGCTGTAATGTTATAGTAACTTGTTCTATTAATGTCATCCCCATAATCTAACAAGGTCATTATAACGTCGATTTTTAGATTATCAGCGGCCTGTTGTAGAGGACCATGGCAGATATAATCTTGGATTTCTAATCTGGCGTTCTGGGATAGCAAATCTCCGACAGTAACCTATTTCAGCAGCATCATGCAGCGCCGTTTGGCCATAATGGTTTTCTGAATTAACATCATTACCTCGTTCGATTAGAGCCTTTATCACAGTTGTTATATTTTCTTCATTGACTAGAATGCTATTAGTATTGTTTATTTTTATTCTGCTGTACTTAATATTCAGAAAAAAATTTGATTCACCCATATTATTGATGCTGAACCCTTAACGCTAAACCGAGTGGTGCGTACCCTGTTGCGCCCTTCATCTTGACACTCACCTCATGCTCCAGAAGTTGTATGACTATTTTCAGGTTTCTGCCCTTTATCGCATGATGTATTGCTGGATCGCGAAAGGTGTCTCTCATATTTACGCTTGCACCTCTCTCCAACAATAAATTCAAGATAGATTCGTCGCCCTTCCTCTCCAAGAGAAAATTAACAATGGTTTCATAACCTTTTATGACAGCGATGTGTAGAGGTCCGTATCCATAGTTTCCCTTTGTGTTACTTTCAGATGTATGTGTTAGAAGTGCCTTAATAATATTCACATTTCCATTATAAGTTGAATAATGTATTGGAGCATTATTCTCTTTATCTCTTGTATTCACCTTTGCATTCCTTTCTAACAATAAATTAGAAACGCCTTGCTCTTCCAGGCTGCTGTATACAGTGGTGTACTGATATAATTTCCCTCCATAAGGACACCCTCTCTGTGATCTACAAGAGCCTTAGCAGCATTTATATTTCCATTATATACTGATTCGTGGAGTGGGTTTTCGTTATCCACATCTCTTATACTCACACTTGTGTTCCTCTGCAACTGTAAATTAACTACAGCTAACCTTTCCATATTGCAGCTAGGAAGGGCAACATCCTAGCTGCAATATGGAGAGGCGTTTGTTCGACATATCCCTGGCTTTTGAAAACAGCACCATGATCTAGAAGTGCCTTAACGATCCAGGCACACATTGGATGCTGCCTCATGGATTGGAGCACTGTTGTACATATCTCTAATATCCATGCTGGCGTTCCTCTCCAACAATAAATTAACAATGGTCCCGTAGCCCTTTCTGGCTGCAATATAAAGAAGCTTTTTACAGGAATTTCTCAGATTATTGATTCCAGCTCCATCAGCACATGAAGTGCCTTAATAACATCTAGATTCTGATTAAGTACTGCCTTATGAATTGGAGCGTCATTAAACATGTCTCTAATATCTATGCTGGCATTTCTCTCCGACATTAAATTATTAATGTTTATGTAGCCTTTTCTTGCATCAACATAGAGGGGTGTGTACCCAAATCTTCCTCTCATTTTGATTTCAGCGCTATGATCTAGAAGTGCTTTAACAACATTGAGATTTCCATTATTAGTTGCATAATGTATTGGAACATTACTATTTTTTATTATATTCACACTTGCATTTTTCTCCAGCAATAAATTAAGCACAGTTTCATAGCCTTTATTAGCAGCAATATGAAGTGGCGTAGATCCATAATTTTCCCTACTGTTGATTTCAGCTCCGTTTTGGAGATGTTCAATAATTTCCTCGAGAGTTTCGATTTCTACGGCCAGATTTAGTAGAACATTTCCATCCGGTCTTGCGTTTCTACTTGTTCTTTTTTTGATGGTATTTTGAGAAAGTACGATGATTGATTATCATGATTTCTATGTCCGTGTCAGATACAGCCGTATGTCGTTGGTTACCTACTACAACAGTCGAACTCACTCCAGATTCTTCCTGAAACCATAAATTATTGAACTAATTGAAAATTGAGATTAGTTTTTTATTTTTTGCAGAGGATGTCATATTTTGCCTTCCTAAGGGGTCTGAAATATTTAGATGAATCAAGATACGGAAATACAGTAAAAGTGTTATAATTAGTACCAACAAAGTTACTTTATTCCAAAACTTCAATTTCACCATATTACGCGAGCTGATACCTATAGTTGTGTACCCTAAGATTATTACTTGGACGATTCAACTATTAATAAATTTTGGAGTAATGTTACACCTATTGGTACAGTGTTTAACACTTTTACTGTAATTTTAAAACTACTGTATTAATTAACCAATAATCTTTAATAAACATAGTTTTAATACCCTAAGTTTATAATAACTAACATATTTTTCATAATGAGGTGTTAGTTGATTCCAAGTTCATATGAGGAGATGGTAGGGAATGTGGTTAGCAAATCAGAGTTAAATGACTTGAATTCCACTCTAGTGAGAACTCCGTCGGAGCATCCTTGATGAAGGCCTCCAAGTTCAGGTCGAAACGTCTGCTCGAATTAATAATTTTTTTTGTGTATATTTGTTGACCATACCCCCGGCCATCTTCTCCACAATACGTTTTTTATAAAACAAAAAACAAGTTACGGTTACACTTTGAGAGAGAAATACTTTATTCATCTATGCTGCCTAAATACATTAGGTTGCTACCTCACACAGCATACTTATCAATCCGTAATCGGACATATATAAATTACACATACATGGTATAATCAGAAAAAAAAGAGATACAATAATAAGATATAATAAACAATTTTCCCCCTTACAGTTTCCTTTTACAATCCATTTCGGTCTGTACAACAAATACAAATGTTTCATTCATTCCTATTTTTCTTTCTCATTTCTGCTCCTCCAATTTCACCCTTTCACAATTTATCAATTAACCCGACAAATTCGCTCTCCGGAATTGACCCTCCTAGATCCTCTTCAGTGACCCACTAAACAGATTCAATATTAGACGGTAATATTACAATATACTTTGTAATAATATAATTTTTATTATAAATACAAAACGACGGCTAAACCGAATTTTCTTTAGGAAATCAGTATAAATGAGAAAAAAATCCGTTATTTGAATCAGTATTTTTTTTCTTATTCTTTTTTTTTTTTTTTTAAAAAAAAAGACAAATCAGTAAGTTTATAATAACCATGAAAAAATATACTTTTTGAGCTATGTCCCAAAAATGCTAAATTTTGTTAATATTTTTTTTACCGAAAAAATGGGCCTATAATCTTCCTGGGAAAATCCTGAACATAAGGCAGAAGCTCCATCACAATCGTATGAACGGTATGACTGTACATAAAGTACCAACAAACAAAAATTAATTTTTATATAGTACATTATCCAAATAGTGAGCCTAGTTTTAGTGTTAGTGAAATAGATCTTTGATAGATATTTACTTACAGATAGAGCAAGGTGGTAGAGATAGACGAAAAAGAGATAAATGAGAGGGAACGACATGGCAAGAACCAAGCATTTAAGAGCTTAGTAGCAAATACGTAGATGGTTTATAACTGCCAGTTCACATCTGACAGGTCATTCGTGGCGACATCTGCATAAAGGTTTGCAAGACAATCGTCATTTATTATTTTAATCAATATGCTAATGGGAAAGGAAGGAAATGAATGATAACTTCTTTTCGAATTGATTGATTCATATGATAATTTAGAAGAGAGAAAATGGATGTTTACTCCTTTTCTTCATTCGACATTCAGAGACCAGTCCCATTTTCAATTCAAGTTTAATTCCCGATGTATTTAGGAGTTTTAAAAGTTTCTTTTTGTTATTAATATTTTTGAATTTTTTTTCAACTAAATTCCTATGTGCTATATACAATTAACCTAACATGTATCTGTATGTACAGTGTTTACCCTGTAACTCAACTTATACTGTCATACGGCAAACAAAGTCTGTATGTAATTTGTATTATACACTGTATTATCATATATTTGTAATCGTAACTATATATCAATAAAGAGGATTTGAAAATAAAAAAAAAATTTCAACTAAATCGAATTGCTATTCTTAACAAAGAGGGATTAAAATCATTGTAATAGTATGATATGATTTAAAAAATAATTTTATTAATGTTTTGAATCAATACTTTTAGAAGAAAGGACAGTCCGAAACAGTGGGAGGAATATTAAAATAAGGTTCAATATATAAAATATATGAGATTGGAGTAAGACGGCTACTAAATAACAAAGAATATAAAAAAAAAAAAAAAACAGAAAATATCTTAATTAGATATAACAAGGTATTCAATATAATAATACCATATAACAGCGGTTCCAAATGAGATGTGCCGGCACCTAAGGGTGCCTCAAGTATTTGTCTTAGGTGCCCAAGTGATTGCCACTTTCTACATATTTTAGTTATTACCCATATATAGTATATCATTAATCTATATTTATATAATTTTTATGCTATCAATTATGTAATTATAATTATCAAAATCCATAATTTTACGAAAAATCTTTTCTGTAAAGATTTTACAAATTTTTGTCAATTTGCATAAGTGAATCCATAAATTTCTTTTATCAAAAACAGGTTTTAAAAATATATTACTTTTAATATCAAAACATTAATTTAATAATTACTCAATATTTACTATATGAGATTGTACACTTTGATACTAAATCCTTCATTTAGTTTTTATCTAATAAATATATATTAATTTTTATTGAATAAAATTGATAATTGCTAAATCCTGCTCAGTTGTGGAAATGACCGCAACATTCCCATTTGGTCTGTTATATTATTATGTGGTAAGAAAACGGCTGGAGTAAAAGTTTCAATATAAATAAAGCACCTTATTGGTCATTATTCAGCAATCAGTCATCTATATCTATTGACACAATTACTAGAATATAAGAGGTAATGCTTACGGATATAAATAGTCGATTAACAGACATTAATAGCTTTAATAACAGATTATATTTGCATTATAATGCTGGTTTATTGACAGTCTATGAAATACAGTTCTAATATACAGTGCATCCCAACATTTACTTTATGTACAAGAACCGGGGAGAAAAAAAGGCAGTTCTTTCACCTCAATTTTTTATTACTTTAATGAAAACTACGTATAATTACTTATCTAAGTTGAAGAATCTGGCAACTATGATATTAGTAAGAGGAATAAAAAAAATATTTTAGTCAATATCATGAAAACCTACTACTTCTACAAATATAAGTGTCATTAACTACTTTATAGTGCGTTAAATCGTTAAGCTGTACATCGAATAGTTTTTGAGATATAGATTTATGAAAATAAATTCATTAACTTCCGATTTTTTAGTGCATTTATTATTAAATTAAAAAGCTATATCACCAGATCTATTAACGTAAATAGCTCTATTAGAGCAATACATTTTTTTCAAATTTACACTAATTTAAAAAATTAGTCTATTAGGTTTTCTAGTCTTGTTGGTAGTTTTAAAGAAATTGAGCTCCGAAAAAAATAATTCTTTTTTAATTAATGAAATAATTGTATACAAAAAAGAAGAAAAATAAAAAAAAATGTTCAAATTCTAAAATAGTACGAGTATATGAATATAATAAAAATGCAATAATAAAAGTGTGAATAGAGAAGTAAATATATTAAAAAATAAATTAAAGAAAAGGGGGGGATAAATTTATATGTGAATGAAATACACATAAAATAGGAAAAACTAATTATAGAATTTAAATATATTAAAAAATGTTTATGTTGTAAGCAGAAAAATTAGTCATAAATGTTAATTAAATTATATTGAAAATGTAAATTAATGTTCTAAGAAAAATTATGTTATATGATAAGGTGATAACAGAGTCCTAACTTGTTGAAGGTAGGTTCTGTTTGGAGTAAAAGTTTTAAATTTGGGAAAGAATTGTATAGAAGAATTTGTAAGTAGGAATCTATTTTATAAAAAAACAAAAAATTTTATAATGTTATTGTGATATTATTTTAATGATTAATTATTTAAAGATGGGACAAAGGCAATTAGCCGGCATTTAAAGAATTTTAAAAGAAAAAATGAAAACAAAGTAAAGGTAAGACCAAAAAAATCAGTATGTAAGTGAAGGAAATAATGAAATTGTTATAAAAAAAATTAAAAGGAGCTGTTAGTTGGTATCCTTGAAAATGACCTAAGTGGTCGAAACGTTGGAAGTTTAAAAAGAATAAAGTTAAGAAAGAGGATCAAAATTGTTTTTAAATAAACTAAACCACTCTCAAACAAATATATTAATAAAAAATAAATCTAATAATGAAATAACCTCAATGTTTTATGCACCCTATCTATACTTGGCAGACTCATCAATTTTGACTAGTAATTATACATAGCTTTCATTAAAGTAATCAAAAATTGGGGTGAAATAACTGCCGTTTTTCTACTCTTTGGCTCTTGTACTATTTTTACTGTTTATCTTTCTCTACTGTTATTTGTACTGTTCCTACATAATCAACTCCTCTAAGGATAATTGTGGCGACATTTTTTAGCACGACAAGAGCACCACGAAATTCATTAAGTCTTTTGGAACCCCCTGTCGTATATTAATAATAGCATTTTAAGAATAAAATGTCGTTTCTTTTTGAAAATTTTCATACTTTTATTTCAATAGAGGATATATCTTTTAAAAATATAAATTAGCTACAATATTGTATTTAATGAATGACCGAACTTTGGATCTAAGTGTATCCTGTATATTAATATTTGTGTGAGTTACTCAACAGTATTGGAAAAAAAATAAGTGCTTAATTTGGAGACATAATATCTCTGAAACGTTCAAATATATAAATTTATATCTTGCTAAATTTATTTTCAGGAGTCAATTTATGTCTCTTATTCTTTTAAAAATTGAACCACGTTTTGAGCTACTCTACACATTATCCAGTCTTAAAAATAAAAATATTTAGAAAAAATATTTTAGAATTAACCTCGTTGATTTGATTGTACCGATAATCAACAGAGTTTATATTGCACCTTAATATTTGTTTTATATATGTTCCAGAGGTCTATGGTTTAGAACGCTCTGCTATCGTGAGGAGTTAGGGTGAGGGTTTTTTTTTTTTTTTTTTTGCCATATGGCAAAGGAAGGACACCGTTATATATATATTTATATACATGTATATATCAATATTGTTATCTATATATTTTCAATAAAGGTCAGAAAAAAATAAAAAATAATTTTTTTTCAAATTTACATAAAAAATTCAATTTATAAATATATACACATCATATTACTCATTGATGACAATTTACGATAAAAATGATACATTTTTACAATTTAATAATAGTGCAATTAAAAATAAAAAACAATTACTAAGATATTTTGGTTCAATCTCAAGAAACATTTTAGATTTGGAAATGATCATAAATTAGTAAAATGATGTTGATATATTTGAATATTGAATTTTCGTATGTAAATGTGTATAAAAAATTATTAAGGTGTAATATAAGCTTTGTTGATTGTAACTGTATGTTAATTCAAAACTGTTGATTGGAAAACATTTGACTTTTTGTACTGGATAATGGACAGAATAGCCCGAAACGTTGTTCAAATATTATAAGAATGAAGAAGTGAAAAAGAGTGTAAATTTATTCTTGAATATAAATATAATAGAGTTTTAGCAAATAAACCTTTTGAAACTTAGTAGTAGCAGTGCAACTAATTATCTACATTTAAAGTTAAAATATATGTAGTAACACTATAGTGTTTTGATCAAGACCTGAAGGCAATAATTATAATAATGGAATGTCTAAATGTGAAAAAAAATAAAGAAAATATATCATTAAATTTATTCCATATTAATTACAAATTTTAGGGGAAAACGCTTTTATGAACCAAATTATTCGTTGGATTGAGACGGTATATATTGGGTTTTAAGAGTTTTATGCAGACACCAATACCCTAATATGTTCAAATAGTCAATGTATTAAGCCCTATGTCTTAAAGGCCAAACATTAACCATGTTTTTAGATAACGCACAAATTAGGTGCGGGTCAAACCTCATTTTGAGGTCAGCATTGGGTCAAACCTCATTTTGAGCACCATGGTTGCCGTGGAAGCTAAACTATGTGATAAGGTTGTTTCGTTCTTTTCCATTCTTAAACATGAATATACAGGCAGAAATTCTCTTAATAATGTGAATTATTCTTTTTAGGATTTATTGGACCTTGCCTATGCCAAACCACGGTTTCCAACCTATTATTCTGAATGTGTCTTATTCAGGGGAAAACAATTTTTATATTTGTTAAGAAAAGTCAGCAATCTTCTCATCTAGTTGTTGTAATTACATTTACAAACAAAATATTATTTTTAAAAAACTCTGGATTAAATAGAATTTTTATTGTTGAACAATATTCTTCATTTTTCTGCTACCAAAATACTGTTTGACTAAAGTTGATCTCCCTACTACATCATTACTGAAATAGTAATGGGATTGAGGTGCCCAAGGGGGTCTTCATGCCCTGAAACGCGGCACCCCAACACCGGAGATCCTTACTGGTTTGCGGGTACTGCATTGATCCTTTCCTCTTGAATTTTATCAAGTATTTTGTTTAATATTTGTTGTAGCAATCCGAAATTTGGGGGATGATATAATTAATAATTATCAGTATTCCACAAATTTCACTCCCCCCCCCTCCCCCAGAAATATAATGTGTTCTTCCAATAGGTATATTTAAACACACCACGGTTTATGGTAAGACCTGAAGTGGGCCTCATTCCTGCAAAATATCTTCTTTTAAAGCAAACTTTGTCCTGGTTACTAAAAACTCTTAAGATGAGTTTTACTGGCTTCGTGAAAGAATGTTATTTAAAGCTACAGCAGCTAGACAGCAATAACCGTTTGAGTTTGCAATATAATTCAGTAACGCAGATAAAAAACTTGAAAATAATTGCCTAACTACGACTCTCTAGGAAATATGCAATCAATTTTAGTGTTGGTCAAATGTATTTTGGACTCACAGAAGCTATATTCAACTTGTGATGGAACGACATAGGAGAATTTTTTCATTTCTTAACAAACTGCCCCGCGGATTATGAGAACCAAATCCGATACATGCTGAACTAAGCTATATTAACCGAAACTAATTATATGAATTTTGGTCTGTACCCTCACAATCGGATCTTTTTATATATGCAACGCAAAGCCTTATGCTTAGATACAAATCCTCATGAAACAGCACACGCTCATCACGGGCTTCTACAGACGCCCACGCGGATCGCTGCGGGAAATGAGGCAATTCATGGAAACCTGTGGGGCTAAATCAAACCATTGGTTGATTGGTGATTTTAATGTCAAACACGCCATATGGCATAATTCCACTACAAATGGAGCTGGTAAAAAGATGGCGAAAACCCAATTCACGGTAGTCCATCCAGATACTTACACTTTCCGTCATGTCGCAAATGGAGCCACTTCAACTTTAGACCTCCTCCTGACGAGACAACCGCACAGGATTACAGGATGCACCGTCTTAGGATTCCTATCGTCTGACCATCGTCCAGTGCAATATTCCATCCACGGCCGAAGGGAGCGACCAGCGAACAAGAAGTTTAGGTACCAAGACGCCCACTGTGCCTGAGTTCATCCAACGCAGGCACGTAAAGTTTTTCGACTCCCTAAAGCACCAAATAAATCCACTGTTCAGGACCCTTACACCAGCGCCCCCTCCGGTGCGTTGGCAACGAACCTGATAAAAACACAGAAACGGCGTGCCAGCACACGAATTTAGGGAATAAGTTTTTTTTTTTCTTTTAGGTTTAGTTTTAAATTCAAAACTAATGTGTGCCCCAGCACATTATAAAATTCGAAGAACGCCCACTACAACAAAAAATACAAGTCAAAAACTCCTTAAACTGTAGGCCACTACAGAAGAAGGAAACAGTGCAGGACCAGAATATATATTCATGATAAAAACCTTAAATGAAATCCAGAAATAGGGGTTATGAAGAAAAAAAAATATATATATATGCTTAGAACATACCTATCCTCATAATAAGATGAATTGTTTTTGTTTCTTTTATTTTACAAGTAAGTAATGTGGTTTTTGTTTTTGTTTTTCACTTTGATTAATGTAGATAATCCCAGTTTTGGTTTACTGTTTGTTAATAAATAAATAAACAAAAAATTGAGTTATGTACAGTACTAAATATAATTCATTCTGGTTGGGGACTAAGTACGCAGAGAATTGTACACAATAGCTTGTTCTTATAAAGAAATTAAGTGGACTGTATAAATGTGGATGTATTTAGAACAATTGTAGTCGTCCAATTTACATCCGAGTTTTTGTATAATCTTTGTGCTTATTATATGCATAATAACCCCCTCCCCCCATATAAGCTACATGATACTGTGAATCACATGTCGCAACTGACTTCACAACCTTACATAAGATGTCATGCCGTAACCTGGAAACCTACCCGACTACTACTTGCAGTTTGCTGAGTAGGATGGAAAGGTTGTAACTATATAAAATGAGAGTTGCTGTGACTTCGTTCGCACATCAGCTCAGTCCTAGATGTCAACGAAGCGCCAGTGCAATCGTCCTCTACATACATCTGTCCAGTGACGCTCCTCTAACACTGATCTACCTAGACTTAACGCCATCTTCCCATCTACATTTCGGTCTACCCCTCGGACGTTTACCCATTGGTTCAGTGTTTATTAACATTGTAGGGATCCGTTCGTTACTAAGTACCACAAACCTTAAGCATCCATCTTATCTTAAATATATTTACCTGGTGTAGTTCCCTCAATTCAGCGTTGTATAGACTTCTAAATTCTCCCTTAAACTCATCCTTTTTCGGTTCGAATGTATTATATAGTACTTTATTTTTAAAAACCTTAAGGCGCTGTTCATTCCTTAGTATAATAAGTCATCTTTCGCATCTATTAAGAATAGTGGGTAGGATGATAGTTTTGTAAATTCTAAAATTTATGTTTTTGGGTAGAAGGACTGGATTTCTTATTTGGAATATATTATTTTCCACGTTGATAGATGTAAGTTTTTTAGTGATAAGATATCAGTGGCATCGCAATCGCGCTGATAAACAAACATATACTATTCGACACAACTGCTCTTGAATGGCTTGGGCCTCATCACAGCTGCCAGGTTAGTCTATCGGCAGCAACCGCTCTCCATCTTCTAACTCCAACTCGGCGCAGGTCTGCTTCAACATCGTCCAGCAAGAAGCATCTTCCTTAGCAGACGATCCTCCTTCATACGCTCTACATGCCCGTGCCACCTCAGCCTTCCCTTTTTTATTACACTTACTTTATCTGGCTGATCATACAATGCTCTCGAATCTTCATTTTTTCTAATTGTTACTCTCCATCAGAATAGATTGGTCCATATATTTTTCAGAGTATCTTTTTCTCCCAGGTTCATAGTCATTTCTCCATCTCCTTTGTCAGGACCCACGTCTCAATGCCATAGGTGACTGTTGGGCGAATAATAGTCTTGTAAACGACAACCTTAGTACTCCAAGAAAGATCTTTGAACATCAGAACTTTATGCACGGCAAAAAAAGCGATCTCCTGTAGCAACAGAATAGCAATTCTGGCCTCTATATCCTTGCGTAGTTCATTTTTTCGAAACAAAAAGTATACATAACATAACTATTGTAAATAATAATACGAGTATTTTATGAAATAAAATTTTTATTGATAACATTTTTCTTGACTGTTGCTGACATATATTTTTGTGGTTCTTGAGGATCAGTCAATAATACAACTATATTAGGTGACGTTTCGCAACTTTATTGTTTGCATAGTCATGACCTTCAATGAAAAAAAAAACTGTTTAAGCAAGGTGCCCCCTCACTTCTGAACAGAAATTCATCATGCCACCTAATGACAAACATAAGCTGTACGAGGCCTGGGCAGCCATCTTGTTCCTCTAACCAAAGGGGTCAGAACTAACAGAGTAGTCATCTTGACCTGTACATGGGAAGAAAGAGGTAAAACATTTCAAGAGGGTCTCTTCTAATAATGGTCATGAGGGAGTAGAAATTCACACCCAGATCAGAGAGGTGGCGGCGGCAGAGGGATGAAGAGAAAGACACAAGAGAGAACCCTTCTTCCATCTTAACATTCATATCAGAACCAACCTTCAAGCTCCAGGAATATCTCAACCAAGTAAAGTGTCATTAATCACTGTGATGAAATCAAATTTATAACTAATATATATTGTAACCACTTTTGTTGAAACCATATAACAAATTGTTTCAGAAAGCTTAAATAGAGAGGGAGAAGAGAATAGAGGTTATTTCATTTGAAAGCATAATATCAATTTATTATAAATACAGTCCACTCTCAGTACCAGCAAATTACAAGTAGTTCTTTATTTAAACGAGCTTACCAGCATAATAATTAATTTGGGTAATATCCTTAATAACTTTTACTCCGGGGAATATCTAAGTTAAGCAAAATCAAACATTTTTTAAGGACAAATAATTTCTTTAACTAATTATTTAAAAGTTATATGGCCATAGTATAATTTGAGGTTAATAATTATTATCATTAAAGGTCTCTTAATATAAATATTGCTTACAATTGTCTATTACAGTTTGTTCTACATTTGTGTGATACAACTTACTGGAGGTTTGTACCAGAACCGAATAGGGTTGAAATGGAGGAAGGGTTTGTTTTGGTTTTTCCAACCCGTAACAGTTCTCTCTAGCAGGTAGTCTGTCTATTTTGTATTTTTATCTATTTATAATTAGTGTTGTTAATTATGACTTATATATTTATTAGGTTTGGGTAACATGAATTTAAATCTTGTACATCTGATTTTTTGTTGATAGCCCGATTCTTATCTATAATAATCATTTCTTTTAAATTTTTTTCTTAATGTATGATTTTTAGGTTATCAAGTCGATAACCCAAAAAACCTCTTTCCGAGAGTGGTGGTATATAAGAAATTGTGTTGTATCTTTATATACTACTAAATAAAAGTGCTTTTGGTTTCGCTTGGGGGTTAAGGTTGTGTCAATGTTATGCGTATACCCATTTGCTAGGAAATCTACTACTTTATTTCCTACTGTTTTAGGTCTTTAGGGGATGTTAATTTTCGCGCCCGTTTATTAAGGTTTTAGCTGTGTTGATTTCATATATTTTTGGATATCTGATGTTATAATGTATATATCAGAGTGGATAAGTTTGTGCCACTGTTTTGTTTCTATTTCCCCTATCCGTAAAATAACATAAAATCGTTCATAAAAACAAAAAACATGCTATAAGCTGTTTATCTTAAAAAAATGAATACATAATTTCAGTGTGCAGTTGAACCAACTACTAACTAAAAAATAATAATAAAAAGGTTAAAAAAAAATAACTGTCACCTGAACAGAGAGCCTCAGAGAAAGACTTTCCTCTTGCCAGGTAGAATATGCACTGGGGAAATAATTTTTGGGTTGGAAAGATTAATTACTGATATCTGTTTGTAGTCTATATTTGACAAAGAAATTGTATGTATTATAAAGAACGAAATATATATATGAACAAAACGAAATAATTATAAAACAAATTAATTTTTTGCAGTAATAATAAAATACGAAAAAACAACTTAATACTTTATAAGCAAGGAAACTGATATTATAATAAAGAAGAAAAGAAAACTGTCTTGAGCAAATGTGCGTAAATGTTTATATCTAATGGAGCCATGGCCATGGAGCCTGCGAAACTGCGAGGAAAACTCAAACTGCGAAACAATGGCGTTATAGCTAACAATCGTGGATTGACTCTTCTTTCCCATCAAAAGATCGCACCACTTTTGTTTACAATCACATGTTTACTTTTAGTAAACAAATGCCTTATAGTTATCTATTTCACATATTAACTAAGCTAATAAAATGATAACATTTTATTCAATGTTGCTTCAACAATAACAACTAGTTTCCGTTAGACCGCACCCCTGACCATCTTATCCATAACTTTTAATTATTGTTCAACAGCAAATTAAAATTGTTCATTCATTTTTAATGATGATTGGCTTATAGCTTTTTTAAAAAAAATATATTTTGCTATTTTTGGAGTAGGAAAAATAGAAACAAAATGATGGCCAAAACCTATCCACTCTGATATATACATTATACCAGCCAATATCTAAACATATAGAAAGTGGGGCGAAACTTTAGAATATAAATAGTTGTTAAATATAATGGTTTTGTATACTTTTGGGCGTACCCCCGACTATCTTCTTCATTATTTAAAACAATACGGTCA
>NW_027114778.1:116878-127778 GCF_000696795.3 Halyomorpha halys | reverse complement strand
TATATATATATATATATAACATAATTAAAATTAATTGCTGTTAAGATACAAGCTCTTGAAATGAAACTTTTTTTCCTATTTAAGAAAAATATAGCATTGATAGCATTGAAAACAGTTAATGGAAGACACAGAAATATCGATACCTATGGTGTATCAACTTTAACTGAAGTATATGTCAAAGGTCCATTTTCCCCTCCTCGAGTTCTATTCGGTATAACGAGCCCTTTAGTATCGCCCAATTCAAACAACATTATTTCCTCCTTGTCGCTCCTTTTGTCTCCTCCCTTACTTTCATAATTTGCCCTGTGATGTTCCAATGTTTCCAATAAATTTTAAAAATAACGGGCGCTAATAAATCTTACGCTTCTTAATTGGTTCGTATTGGAAATACCTTAAACACATTTAAACATAATCGCCGTTATGTTATTTATTTTTTAGATAATACGATAGTTCCTATTGATCTTACTGGTACTAAACATAATCATTTAATCATTTTAAACTCAATATTAAGCGCATTGAGTCGTAAAACATGGAATCTGACATCTTCCGTGAATTGAAGTTTATGGTAATATTTGATTCTTAGTTCTTCTTCCCTGAGGTTATCCCCTTCTGTAAAAAAATATCTTGGTATTCCCTCTTGACTCACTGTCTCCAGTCCTCAGCTTGATTGATTGCCCCAATCCGTGCACCCTCGTTCCTCTGTTGTTGACGACATTTCTAGGTTTTACCGCCTATCTTAATCCTCCATTTCCCCTTGCTATTCTTAATGCAAGCCCCCACCTTCCCTAGCAGGTCACACTCCACAATTACTTTATACTCCCTTGGCATGGTCTTTATAATGTGCATTTTCAAGATGCCCTTACTAAACCCCTAATGGTTCAAACCTATTTCCGCCTCCCCCTCTACCTCACAAGGGCCATCCAGAATGATTAACCTACACTGACATACCTAAATCCGGTGTGCTCTCTCTCCACTACACAACTTCTCCACAGCCTCTCGACTCATGATAGTACTGGAACTACCAGTGTCTACCAGACACCTCACCCCTGCAATCTCTATTATAGGCAAACCGCCGTGTTCTCCTCTCATATGGTTGATCTCTAGCCCCTCTGTGGGTACGCTCATCAGACCTCTTCTCGTGTTCTAGCTGCTTCTCCTTTTCGTCTCCAAGTCCTTGCCTTCCTTGCTATCCTCTCGCTCATAGTCCTCTGCTTCAGTTTCTGTCCCTGAGGTCTCGGACATTTCCGTGGCTTCGCTTATAAATCCGGTCGTCATTCGAGAGATTCCCCTGCTCCGTAATCTCTGTGCATTAATAAATATCTTGGTATTCCCTCTTGACTCACTGTCTCCAGTCCATTGACCTCCATCGGTTCAGGCACATTTTACTCCCTCCGCCAATACATATAGGGACACTGTCGAGCTATATGTCCCTCTGTCCCACATTCAAAATATCGGGAGCGGGGACATTGTGCTACCAGGTATCCAGTTTTACCACACCTATGGCATTTGCGGTCCTTCCGCCGACCATTGTTTCTGGTATTAACTTGGCTCCTTCTATTTTCTGTGTTACTAGCTCTCTCTCTCTTCTTCCATCTCTTTGTTCTCCTATTCTCCAAGGGTTTGACATGTTTCTTGGCCGATGATATACCGAGTCCATCCCGGCTCCTCTACTTCTATTTGGGCCTCCACCTCTCTAGCGCTTGTATCTATGAGATCTTGAGCTATTTCCACAAATGAGCGCTCTCTTGCAAATCCCTCCTTCTTCCCTAGCTCTTTCGCCAATTGAATCCTTAGGACTGTGGACAGGAATTGCATCCCGGATTGTCTCCATCATCTCACGTAGAAAGAAAAGTGTCTTCAATGTGCCTTGAGCAAATGTTTATATATGTTTATATTTAATCTCACCAGATGGCAGCTGAGAGTTCTGGAAGCTGGCAGAATAGGGGCCCCTGTGTTAGAGTGAAGTGGCTTGGCCAAAAGTCTACCATGTTCTTAGCGTGGTAGCTACGGGGAAAACTAAAACTGCAATAACAATGCCGCCATTGTTAACAAATTGCGATTGCCTCTCCTTTTTCGTCAAACGATCGCACTGCTTTTGTTAACATTCATATATTTACTTTTACTAAACAAATTCCTTAGAGTAAGAATGAATCTATTTCACATATTAACTAATCTAATAAAAATTATTACATTTTTTATTTAATGTTGCTTCAACAGTATAATTTCCGGAACCATTTTTCAACCAGGCACACCATGTCGTTAAGGTGGATTTTTCGGCTTATAATCAAATAATTTGTTCTATCTTTATTTAATGGGTTATATAAAAAAATGAGGACGCGCGGTAGCCCTGGGGTAAGGCACGATGCTACAAACTCCAAGGACCTGAGTTCGAATCCGACAGAGAAGAACATTGTTTTCTGTTACACTGTAGCCGTGAGTCAACTCCTGTGGGTTCTGGAGCCCTTCTGGGGTCCACCCAGCCTTATAAATTGGGTAAATATCTGGCGGTCGAGCGTGATTCTGACCAAATCACCTCCTTGCACATCTATTGGTCTAGGAACAGTACTCCCTTACAGAGTATTGAACTCCTGAACCTTCATGAGTTGTAGTGAAACGGATTTTAAATTTTAATAAACAACAAAACGACCGTTTTTTGACTATATATTTGTATTATTATTCCTTTGATATAAAATACAATTAATGCTCAAAGTATAGTCCATTGTTTTTACCGTCATTAACCATCTGCATGCCAACTGCTCGATCCCACGCTGATACTATTCTTAGGGATGGCTGTCAAATAACTCTTGGGCTGCAATATCAACTTTCAAAAAATTATAAAAAAATTCCCCTTGAAAAAAATGGACAATGGTTCGAAACTAGTAGTAATCCGATGTTGCGATGTCTGGGCTATATGGTGGATGAGGCATGCGTTCGAACCAATGAAGTTCTTAAAACTTTGGTTCGACGGGAGGTGATTGCTGATAAGTAAGTTTGTGAGGTACCAGTATACTGCTGTATTTCACCTTCCCCATGGAGATTAGATGGCGACTAACTGTATCTTTCGACACACCACACTCCCTGACCAGTTCGCAAGTACTTGTGGACGGATTTGATTCGACAGCTTCCTGTAGAACCTCAACAATATCCATTAGTGACCGCCCGGACCCCTTCTTTCTTTCCAACATCGTATCTCCACTGTTAAATATTTTAAACCAACGCCGCGCAGTGTGCTGGTCAAGGACACCTGTCCCTTCATATTTAATAATTTCACGAGCTGCTTCAGTGGCTATGCATTTTTTTTCCCAGTAATGCCTTAAAATTACGAGAGTTTCGTTAGACACTGTCATGTTTATTCTTTGAAATAAATGGCTGAGTCTTTTTTTTTTTTTTTAATAAGTCAAATGGGATTAAACAAGCTTAGAGAATGCTATAAAGGATAAGGGGTTAAGTATTGTTCAGTATTAAATAGGATTAAATATTTACTGTCCTTTGAAATCTTGAATTTGATAAAAGTGTTTTTTTTTTAACACCCCATTACATGCAAGCCTGTTTTCTCTGATTCTCTTACTAAAATCTTTCTTTATCTACTATAGTCTATATAATTTATTTATTACAATCTAAATAATCCATAACAATAAAAATCTTTATCGTGACCTTATCGTGAATATCTTCTAAACCAAGCGTTAACGTTAGCTTTTTAGATTTTTTTTTCGTGTTTTGAGATCCTTCATTCATATTTTCATTTTCAGAAAAAAATCTGAAACATCTTGTATAAGTTTCGATTCCTGAATATTGCAATTTTGAAACGTAAAAAAAAAAATTGCCTTTCCGTTATTTTATCATATGAAAACGAATTAAATTTCAAATTGAGATTAATATGATCAATAAAAGAGGTAAGTAAGGTTTTTGAGTGGAAAACAAAACAAATTATAATATAGATAGATAACCCCGTTGGAAAAGTTGAACAATCACTGGGGGTTTACTAATGCAATGACACGGTGGTTGGTGGCCACTCAGACAGTCAAGGATAAGTGACTGTTGGACAGCTCCGAGCTCCAATGACACTGAATTAATCACTAGGTACTCCATGAACAGACTCCGTGGATAGCTGTAGTGGCGGGGCAATGTTGTTAAGTGTTTCCTCCAATAGTCCAACAACCATCTATCTTCTGTATCAACTTTACGTAATGTAGTAACAAATTGTACATTATTTGATCAAAGTATAAATAGTTAAGTGCGTGTAATGTAAACATGTTTAATAAATCTTTAAAATTAAAATTATTCCAGTTGTGAAAATAAATAAGTTTTATAACAGGCGATGCACAATAGTCAAAAATGGATTTCTTAAACTACGCATTTCAAGTTAAGAATAGTTTATTTATTTATTTAATGTAATTTACAACTGTACAAAACAATAAAATAAGTAAATATTTTGTATGTTTCATATACAATTACCAGCCATTGGTGGTACTTCAAACATTAATTTAAATTCAAAGGTCCCGTGGCCATCTTCTTTTCATACGCCTCGGAGGATTAGCAGGGATTGTTAAGGATGAAAGATTAATGGCTTAAGATGGTTAAGGAGTTTGGAATGAAAAGTCTTTTGGGCCAATTCTGCAACGATTGGGATGAGGAACACCGCCGGACTGAGAAAAGAGAGATGAGTAGGCTAGGTTATGATTTACTTTAAAAGTTCTGTAGTGAGGTAGGAGCGGATTATAAGGAAATATGTTGGGGGTAGGAATTGACGAAGTTTATAGAGCAGACCTGGATGCCAGACTCGATCAAAAGCTTGTTCAACATCGAGGAAGACTCCCGTGCAGTACATACCGCGCTCAAATGTGGAAGATATGACATCAACCACTCGATGACTCTGTTGTATGGTAGAATGGGATGTTCTAAATCCAAACTGGTGGTCAGGAATAACATGATATGAGTCAAGGATTGGATAGAGGCGTTTTAATAAGAGTTTTTCTAGGATTTTGCTCATACTGGGCAGGAGTGTTTTCTAATTTCTGTTTTTAGTCTGTTAGTCAATGTATAGTAATGAGTTTTGTCCGAGGGATATCTTGTTGTGTGCCACCTCGCTCTTGTCCGGTGTTTTTTCTGTTAATAATGCTTGTATGTGACGAAGTAAGTTGTTTTTATATTTTTCATATTCATTGGTGAAGTATTGTTAGTGATCGAAGTTCTTATCGATCTAGAAAGTATTTCGATAGCAAAGTCGATCTGTTCTTTTGTTTTTTGGAATTTTTAAGTCAAGTACGTTTTCTAGATCAGTCCGAAAATTTTTCCAGTTTACCTGTCCTGTAACCATTGAAGGGGGAGAGGGTCAAGGAATAGGATTAGAATGGATGTGAAGTAGAACCGGGCTATGATCTGAAGAGAGGTCATCTAAAGATTGAATTAAGTTAAGAATAGTAAAAAAAAAAAGGAAGTAGAATTACCTCAATAGTTATATATTCATTGACCGTATTATGTCAAAGTATGAGGAAGATGGTCAGAGGTGCGGTCGAAAGGAAATTAGTTGTTAGTTTTTTATACTTTTTATTATTCTTTTTTTTTAGTTAACAACTATTTATTTGCCTACGTTTCGCCCCACTTTGTAGAGCTTCATCAGGGCTAAAAAGATGCAAAATCAACTACAAATATTTTGACATAACAAGAAAATAAGATACAAAATGTTTAATCGAGGTTGGGTTAAAATTATGTAAATATTGGGTTGTAAAATAAGTTCGTAGCGTTTTTCAATATTTCAATTTAATCCTCTCTGCGTTTATAAAATCACGTTTACTTGGTAAATAATGTTTAAATATTCTAAAAAGGATTAGTTGAGGTGCAGTGTGTATGGCGATGACGCCTTAAGAGAAAGCACCGTCCGTAATTGGTTTGCTCTGTTCAGAACCGGAAATTTTTACTAAGAAGGCACAAAGCGCTCGGGTCGTCCTTCTACTGTGGATGACCAAATTCAAGCATTGATCACAGACAACCCTCACTTTACGACAAGGGATATAGCAGGAAACGCTTAACATATCTTATGGAAGTGTCTCAAATAATTTGTGACTCATAATCACAAAGGTATAGTTTTCCATCATGGTAACACCTGTTCTCACGTGTCTTTGCAGACCCGGCAGAAATTATTAAAGTTTGGCTGGGATGTGATCCCTCACCCACCATATTTACCAGACCTTGTCCCAACAGATTGTCACTTATTTTAGGCCCATCAACTCTCTCTTAAATGGAAACACTTAAATTCACTCGAGGACTGCAAAAAAGCATACAGGGAAGTTCATTGCACAAAAATCTGAGAAACCCACGGAAGATAGAATTAAAAAAATACCTGAAAGATGGCAACATGTAGTAGATCAAAATGGGTTATATTTAATTGATTAAGAATATTTACTAGAATCTGAAGTTTTTATTGAAATCACCAGTAAAAAACGCTACGAACTTATTTTACCATCCAGTATTAGTGGAGATAAAATTATGTACAATTGTACTAGAAACTAGTTTTTTTTTTATATTCTTATCATTGTCTAATTTATAGTTATACTATTTTTCTTTCTTATTTTCGTTCATTTGTATATAATTTTATATTCCTTATATTTACATAATTTTAACCATACCTTAATTTCCTTTTTTGTATATTATTTTCTTACTTTCTCAAAATATTATCAGGTGTTTTTTCAGTCCTGATAAAGCTCTACAAAGTGGAGTGACACATCGGCAAATAAATAGTTGGTAACTATTTTTAGTTTTCTTTTGCTCCTTATTACGTCACAAATAAACTCATTCATAAAGACCTTAACATCCCATTCGTTGCAGATTTGACCCAAAACAGATATGCGTCTTTTTATTCCAAACTCCTTAACCATCCTAACCCATTAATTCTTAATCTTTCATCCTTAACAATCCCTGATAATCCTCCGAGGCGTCTGAAAAGAAGATGGCCACGGGACCTTCTAGTTTAAATTAATGTTTGAAGTACCACCAATGGGTGGTTCCTTCCCAAGATTTACAAGTGTATATGAACCATACTACATATTTACCTGTTGTATTATTTTGTACAGTTGTAAATTACAATAAATAAATAATAATAAAAAAAAAATGTTTTCTTTTGACCGCACCCTTCACTATCTTCTTCATAATTTACATCAATTTTTATAAACCTATATCCTATTAGGTCAGATCCCTAAGTGAATCAAACAGTTTGAACAATAAAAAATAATATTATTTATACATTGGTATTTTTTTATGTGTACGTACCGACATTGGTAGCATTTGTAATATTGATATTAAAAGAAATAAACGATTAGGAAGAAACAAGAAGAACGGATGATGGAGAAAAAAAAATTGACAAAGAAACAAAAAAAAATGTAACCAAGTTATAAATGTAAAAATGGAGCACTGGATTGTTTCTTAACTATTGTATTATTGTATTTTATTTATATTATTGTATATACTGTGTCTCGTAAGATTGATTAGTATGATGTGTGTTATAGACAGTGTTCGGCAACATTATTAAATAAAGAATTTCATTCTCTTGTATGCATAATATATAAATTTGTAATTAAGTAATGTTACGTACAAGTAGTTTAAAAAATGTTCTAAAGTAGTTAAATGGTGTTGAATAAGATACTGGACACCTATAGCTACACTTTTAATGTTCGTTAATAAAAAAAAATGTTATAGGACTGTTAGGGCTAAAGTTATAAATACAATTGTAATATAATTAGTACCGATTCATTTTACGGCCTTATAGTACAAGGAGTACAAGGCATACATAATACAAGGCCTCTTCCTATGAGGAAAAAAAACGCAGTTATTTCACCCCAATTTTAAATTACTTAATTAAAAGCTAGGTATAATTACCAGTTAAATTTTATGAGTCTGCCAAGTATAGGTAGGGGGAATAAAAAATGGCTGTTCCAAAACGTTAAAACTAATTAATTTTTTATTCGGGGCTCTATATTTTTGCAACTACCAACAACAATAATCTAAGAGAACATCATTTAAAGTAGAGTAAATTTGCTAAAATGTAAGTCCTAATAGAGCTACCTTCAATAGTTCTCAAGATATAGTTTTTAAAAAGCTAACATTTCATAAAAATGTTGTATATAACATACTGAAATATCAGTAGTTAGTAGTAAATCTATTTCTCAGAAACTATATGACGTACATCTATTAGCATGCAAATTAAAGCAAGTTTAATGAGCTATAAATTAGTTTATAACGTTTATTTTCATAGGAATAGCATTTTTCATGAAATTAGCTAAAATAAATATATTGATAGTTATTCAAAGAAATTTTCATTTGCCTAAATTTATATTCATGTGTTCATATAAAAACCTCTACCTGTACGAATATAAGTGTTATAAACTACTTTATAGTCAGTCAAATGACCTTTATTTTGAAAGCTGGCAGACATGTTTTTCTTATGCATCTAGAGACATACTTTTTCAAAAATCAAACATTTTATACGAAGAATTGGAAATTAACAGTTTGTGAATTTATTTTGTCAAATATCATAAAAATTACTACTCCTACAAAGATAAACATTATAAACTATTTAATAGTTGTAAATTTATCTAGCTTTAATTTGAGTGCTGGCAGACATCTTTAAGTCCTATGGTTTCTGAAATAATGTTCTTCAAAACTCAAACGTATTGTTCAAACAACTGTAAATCAACTTGTTTTAGCAAATATCATGAACACTAATTTTCCTATGAAGGTAAAGGTCATAAGCTACTTCATAGTACCTTAAACTAGCTTTAATTTGATTGCTAATAGACATCTCTACGTCACATAGTTCCTAAGATATAGATTTCTCAAAATAAATTAAGTAACTATTGATATTTCAGTATATCTTTATGAAATATTGTTTTTTAAATGGCTATATCTCGTGAACTACTGGACATAAATAGCTCTATTAGAACCAATTTTTCAGCAGATCTACTCTTCTTTAAATAATTGTATTTTCTAGTGCTGTAGGTGGTTTTTAAAATGTAGAGCTCCGAATGAAAAATTAATGTTTTTTAAGGTTTTAAAACAGCCGCCATTTTTTATTCTCCCTATCTATACTTGGCAGACTCATCAGTTTTTACTAGTAATTATACGTAGTTTTCAATAAAGTAATCCAAAATTTGGGTGAGATAACTGCCTTTTTTTCTTCCCGGCTCTTGTTCTGTAAGGACCGATGAATTTTGACGAAGGAGGTATCAAAACTATGGGAATTTTGTGGAGGAGTTAATTTCGATTCTTAAACTCTTACTGGAACTTAAAAGAAATTATTATAAAATGGAACATTTCAAGACTCTGGTATTTCAAGACTCCAACACGTTACTTGTTTCAATAAATTATTACCATTTCCCAACCAAACATAGTGTGTATTTTTCGTTGGAGATTGGGCTTTACTTATTGAATAAGATACTACTAAGTTTCAGTCTTGCACTCTTACTGGGTTTTCCTTCGTTTTACTCTAATTACAGAACGAAAAAAGTAAGTGCATGCACTAAGTAAACATTTAATTTCAATAAAATAGGGATAGTTACTGAATAAATTTATTTATACAAAATAATTATTGTAAACAATAATCTTTTTTTCCAATATTGAATGTCACTTACAGGTGACACCCATGTCATTCCCATAAAAAAATATATTTTATTTAAAAATCATATTTTTGTTTACAAAAACAAATAGGAGATTAATAAATATTTACTTGTAACCTTGTTGGTATTGAAGAGTTAATTGTTTTAACATCATTTCATTTCATGATTTTGAATTTTTAAATTCAATTTTTTCTAGACTATCCAGTATGTTTATCATATATTTTATATGGTTAGGTATAAATGTAATTTATTGTAATTATATAAGCCTCGTCTTTATATTATAATCGTCATATATAAAGAATATTTTATTTATCTAAACATATTTTTATCTTCTTTTTGGCCTATTCTTTCCTTGTTTATATCTTCATTACTATCATTTTTGTGATTGCACTCTGTTTATAATAATTATCTGTTTTGTTCTTAGAAGAGCGTTCTCTTATCTTATCAAGACTATTCCCTTTAATATTATATTTTCTCTCAT
Source organism: Halyomorpha halys (assembly GCF_000696795.3). Lineage (NCBI taxonomy): Eukaryota > Metazoa > Arthropoda > Insecta > Hemiptera > Pentatomidae > Halyomorpha > Halyomorpha halys. Next base: position 117,689 of record NW_027114778.1, on the reverse strand, counting down.
ATTTTATCTTTTCCTTATTTTTTTTTTGTTGCTCTCAATTGTTCATATATAAAGTTTTATATATCTATCAATAAGAGAGTTCTCATCATATTATTTTGGGTAGTACGTTTTTTTTTGTTTATTTTTTATAGAATGTTGTAAATTTCTATTTCTATATGTTTATTTTATGTATTCATCGTCTTTTTAAAATATCCGCTCTTTTTATTAAAATTTTATTTGTGTCAATAATTTAGTTGAATAAATAATTTAGAATTCTACGTAGTAATAAATTGATGTTTTTTTAATGAAATATTGATGTTTAATAAAAAAAATATTTTTTATTTCTTATTATTCAGGTTTATTACTTAGACTGTCTAATAATCATTTATCTATTAAAGTACATTAGAATAGTAGACACAGGTGTCCAGAACCTAGTTCACTACAAGTAGTATAATTGTTTATACTACTTTTATGTTACATTATTTAATTATAAATATATAAATTAGACATGCAAGAAAGTCAAATTATTTATTCAACCTTCAGTGAGAATACGCAATCTGACCAGTCACTTCGGGAATTTTGATTAAATATTTTAGCAGGGCTTCATGCAGCTATGATTCACAAACTCTCAGTACCTTTTCCTCCACTTTCCAAGAGTGCAAAGTAACCTTACATTTTGTCCCATATATATTGGAGTAATAACCAGTGCTGTTCTTGTAAAGGGTACAGTGTCTGTATACCTTGCCATCAGGTATAAAGTGCCTGTCTCTGACACACTTTACACTCAGCCACCAGGTTCATGTACGCAAACCCCAGACAAGGAATGTAAGAT
>NW_027114778.1:101192-116828 GCF_000696795.3 Halyomorpha halys | reverse complement strand
TATATATATATTCCCTAGTGGTTATAAATGGTCACTGGCTGATATATTGTCCCTACTCATTTCTGATCAGATAATTCAGGAGACTCTACATTACACAAAAAACTCTCAATAATATATCGTGAAAAAGATGGTGTACAAAGTATTTCTAACTACAGAACACCTCCAGAAATCTAATGAGAGCTTTTATTGAATTCATGAATTATATGAATTACTGACTATGATTGCAAAAGCAAGTCATGAACATTCACTTCAAAAATTTGAGAACGGCATATGTCGTGCAACATGTCATCAAGAAGTCTTGAAACATTGACAGTATGTATAAATCATTTTTTCTTTAATTTATGTAGAGTAACTGTAGAAATATATTAACTGATTTCGTTCCAATACTGACTAAATCTTTAATATTTTTGAGATCCATTTATAGTTATTTTGGAATCAATATACAGAGATCTCAATCGCGGTAGCAGAGTGGTTTTTTCAAGCACAAAATAATATAAAACTCACTGACAACCTACCCCCGGGCATTTGTGAGGCCCGTTAGCCAATGGGTGGCACTCACAAAAATAGGCGTGGGAGTGATGAACCCATCCTGCGAAAAAAACACGTCAAGAAACGCGCATTGTATTTCCTAATACTGGGAATATTACCTCCTAATATTGGGAGATACATCCCGCGAGGACTTAGGCCTCCATGGTCTGTTGTCCCCATAAAATAATAATATAGTGATTTTTCAATTCTTCGCAAATCGACTGAGTTTATTATACATTTGTTTATTTTTCAAAAATTAAAAAGTATATTTGTGTTGTCCCATTCATATTGGAAACCCAATATTTTACCATCATTTAGGAATATAGAAAAAAAGTGGAAAAAATTGTGATCAGGATGGTAGGTGTCTGTGAGACACCCTAAACCCACACAACTGAAATAGTATAAATAACCCACTCACCAAGGTTTAACAATCGATGATGCCAAAATACAATGGTTTGCTATAACACATATCAAACTAATCAATCTTACAAGATAGTGTATACAATAATAAATGCGTCATTTACTTCGATGTGGTATACAAAAAGAATGATTACATTAAATTTCATCGTTATTTCCAATATGTATTAATAAATAATAATAATCGACTGATATAATAAACAGAATATTAAAATAATAAACAATTGTGAAAGAGTTTGCAGAATTTCTCGTTTTATTATGAACAATTGGTGCTCATTTGTGGTAAAACGTGAATAGTATAGATAGTGCAGGTCTGCAGGGTTTAACTGGACTGACTTAAAAGAATGTTTTAATGATTTTATATAAGCATTAAACTAAAATGTATTTACACACTTTGGTCGCGGGGCGTCTTCTGAAGAACCACTTACATACTTCTATGTATATAATAATAAACTAATATCTTATCTCGAAACAAACACCACCAAAAAGTCAATATTGTTACAAAAATTTGACAATTTGGCACATCTTCGAGGGATATCCATGTTTCACGTCTCACGTCAGTAGCTTGGGATTGAGTCCAAATATTTCAAAAACTCTTGGAGACGATAATAAAGCAGTAGAATTGGTGTTTCGGTATTTGAAATCAAAAGGTTTGCTGTCACAAATATAATATCAAACAGACGAAAAATAAAAAATAATAAAACAAATTTAAGCAAAAATATAAAAGAAAGTATCAGCGTTGATGACCAGTGGTGTTTTATGGCACTAAATAAAAACAAAAAAAAAAACCTTTTAATTTAGATAAGCATTATATAATCTATAAAAATAAATTAGTCACAAAAAATTTAAATTCCTGTTTTGTTTTTTTATGTTCAATATAGTCGTCACCCACGTATGCCATTGAATCCATTTATTCTATAAGCTGATACATTAATGTTGTGCGGGGTTTTTAACTGAATTACTGAGTAAGAGCTCTAGAAAGTTGTTTTATATCAAGAAATTTTCTATAAAACATTCAGTAAACGTGAAGTCATCGAAAACAATATTAAAAAAAAAAGTTGTTTACAAAGTAAATTAAAAAACAACTGTCAAGCATGTAAAAAAAGTTTTATTGGGAGTGTGTAAAATAAAACTAGACAAAAGTAAATTTATATATTTCAAATAATTATATATATATATTTTTTTACTTATTGATAAACATTACAATCTGGCACAAAATTGTTGGGAAATAAGTAATAGTGATAACTGGTTACATTCATACAAAAATAAAATAACATAAGAAAATAAATATATGAAAATATTACATACAAAATAAATAAAATATCTCTCTAAATATATACCAACAGAAGGATAAAGAAAATGAACATAATGGAGCTATGTACAAGAAATAATAAATTAATAAAATATAATAACATTAAAAATAAATAAAATAATCTGTCTTTTGTACAATATTTACACTATCTATGTGAATCTACATATGCCCTGAGCCCACTACATCGTACTACACGTATGAGAGGTAAAGCAGAGCTTTTCGATATTCCAACGCATCCATCTCACCGCGTCACTAATAGTGAGCCAGTGGAGGCTGAGCAAGTGCGCTAAAGCTGCAAACACTGAACTATTTCAAATAATAAATTTGAAAGAGTGTAAAAGTTCTTAAAGGTGGCAGAACCCAGAACAATCGTTGGTGGTGGAAGCTAGGACAGTACTAAACACGGCTCGGGACAATCCAAGGTGAAAGGAACTCTTCCCATCACTCCGAACGCTAGCTAGAAAAGTGACCTCCCTTAAAGATAGTTGATCGTGATATGTGCTCCCAAGCCGCCAACCGTGGTCAAAGTGTTGAATGGTTTATCTAATGAATAAATAAAGCTTACAGATACTCACATAGAGCGGATACCATTTTCAAATGATAAAAAGAATGGCGCACCCATAACAGATATAGGCCAGAGAAAGATATCATTAATTCCCTTCTACACACCATGACTAGTTCCCTTGAAATGTATATTCAGATTCGGCAGCTTTATATTATTGTATTCTTATTGTTACCTCTAACTCCTCTTTATCATGTCTATAATTGAATAACTATATTCTAATTCTTTAAAACTAATCTTAATATACCCCTGTTACAGGTAAGTGGAGCTTAGAAAAGAAATAGAAGGCTGCATAAAGTTTGTAAGTTTTTTATTATTTCATTAATTATGAAAATATTGAATTAAAGAAAGTGCCTATGAACAACCCGATGAAATACTGTAATAAAAAAATATTAAATACTTTATATTTTAATTATAAATTTAAGTACAGTCCAGATCACCAGTTTGGATTTCGAACATCTCACTCTACTATCCACCAATGTCATCGTGTAGTGGACGTAGTATCGTCTTCTTTGGAGCTCGGAATGTACTGCGCGGGAGTCTTTTTCGATGTAGAACAGGCTTTTGATCGAGTCTGGCACCCAGAACTGCTTTACAAACTCCGTAAATTCCTACCTCCTACATACTTTCTCATCATTCGTTCCTTTCTCATTGATTGATTATTCCAAGTAAACCACAATGGTTCCTATTCATCCCTCTATTCTCAGTCCGCTGCTGTTCCTCAAGGTAGTATCCTTGGTTCCATCCTCTTTACCGTCTATACAACTGACATTCCAACCAATCCTAACACTATCCTCACCACGTATGCCGATGACACATGTGTGACCGCTGTTAATAACAACCCATTAATCGTATCCCAAAATCTCCAATCCCATATCACAGCCCTCGAAGAATGGTGTCGTAATTGGAGGATTAAGATAAATTCCAATAAATCCCATCAAATCACCTTTACCCTTCGTCGTAAACCTACTGACTGCCTTACAGTTTCATTTAATGAAGTTACTCTTACCCCCTGTCGAACAGATCCGCTACCTCGGTGTTCCGGTAACCTACGGCAACGGATTGGTTGAATCAGAAAGGCTGCCATGTAGGACCAGTAGCGTCATAAAACAACATAACAACAATCATAATGTTTTCTTTTGGTCACCCCCTACACCTCTTGTAACATGAAACAATAGAATTTTATAACATTTAATCATGTTCATTTTAAATTATACAGTCCACTCAAACCCAACCAGCTAACCAAAAGTGAAGTGTGTCTTACAATGTGGTTGAAGGCATACTTCATATACTCGGACTAAATTTGAACAAACGATTAACCTGGAATCCGAACACAATATACAAATGTTTGGCCCAGTCAAACTTAGCTCCATTACATCCATTAGTACCAAATATTTCAGTGATGTAATGTATAATATAATTTCCCTCGAACAAAGTATAATAAAATCCTATCAGTTGTCGGTATATGTAAAAGAGGATCCCAAAGGCTTCTTTTTTTGAACTATGGCTCATATTTAAAAAAAAAAAGAGCATTTTACGGAAATAAAAATAAGATTTAGAACAACGACTAACCTGGAATCCTCACACAAGACTGAAAATACAGGAAACTGCACGTCGATTCCGACTATTACAGCACTTACTAGACAAACGGTCTAAACTTCCAACTCATTACAAAAGACTGATCTACATGACTGTAATAAAGCCAATCTGGACATATGGAGTTGAGCTTTGGTGCTCCACTAAACCTTAGAATTCCTCTTGTATTCAATCCTTACAATCCAAATAAAATCCTTAATTACAATTAAAATAAAATCCTTCACAAATAAAATCATACATAAAGACCTTAATGTTCCGTATGGAACCGATCTAGCCCCAACCAGATATCACTTCTTCCATTATAAACTCTCTAACCACTCAAACCCCCTAGTTTCTAACCTTGCATCCTCTTCCATTCCTGACAATCCTCCGAGGTGCCTCAAAAGTAGATGGCCACGAGACCAGCTAATGTAAAATGTCATTAGAGTGCTACCAATGGGTAGTTTCTCTACACTCCTGTAACACTCCAATTTAACTTAGATCAGATTTACTAAATGTATTATAATGTACAGTTGTAAATAGCAATAAATAAATATTAAAAAAGAAAGTACAATCCAAAAGGTTTATCGGTTATTTGAAGTGCTCCTGATGTGTGGGTTTTAGCTGATTTCCGAATATTTTTCGCCTTAGCGAGTAGTTATCAGGATCAAGGATTTTGGGTAATATGGCATTATGCTATATGTAAAGTGCTAATACAGTGTCTCATTAGTCCTTAAGTCTTAGGCAAATTCGCTTTTTGAGGCCCGGGTCGAATTTATATTTGGGACTCGGGATAGAATAATTTTTGGGCCCGGGGTCTATATTATTTCAAGTTTTTGTGAAAATGTATATGAACAATGTTTTTCCGCCTATTGCATTTAGAATTATTATTTGGAAGGTGGTATGTTGTGACAGTTCACTGTCAAGCCCATACATATGACAGTTAAACTTCGTAGTTAAAGCGACTGTTTACATCGGGACTTGCTCGTGCTATACTTCAGGTAGCCCGATTGTATTTTCAATTGTATATAGATAGCGTGGGAAAGGGGTAGTTGAAAATGTGAGACCTTTCATTAAAAAAAAAAACATGCATATATTTCTCTCAAGTTCAAAAGTGTTAATCCCTGGAGGGGCAACTATAGTTATTGAGTTAGTTCAGAAATAATTTTGATTATATGAGATAATATCAAATTTGGGTGGTCTCACGGGTAATAGAAATTATGTGCTTATCTGGTGACGTCTCCTAGCCGCTTCCTGCGTCCAGGTGTGCGGTGGGCGAAATAGTGAATCTTCGCCTGGTGTCAGTAGACGTGTTTCTCGATCGGTGGCTGGCCAGCATGTGCTGTACTCTGGCGTAATGGTAGGGGCAGGCCAGATCCTAGCTTGCATGGTGCTTAGGCTGAGGCGGCATTGCGTCTTGGGGGTCTTCCGGTGTCCACGGCAAGGGAGGCATCAGAAGATGTGACCCCCGACCCCAACTTTATACAAATTCAAAAAAGAACTGGAAAATTCGGATTATGTAAATCCGACAGCGACTGTTATTCAACTGATACTACTAGTACTAATAACAATTACTTAATAATAAAATCAGTGCGACATTATTTTCATGAGAGTAAATTTTTCATGACTGCAACTATCAAATAGTTACTCAATGGCAGTGGCATCACTTTTGCCGCAATAAAGGAAGGATTCTATCGTAATCCTTCCGTTATTGCGGCAAAATCCGTCATTGTCAAGGAATACTCATGTGATAGTTAACGAGGCAGTTGCTTCACTAATGTTGCTAGTTATAAGCGATCATCCAATAGACCCAGTAAAACTGTCACGACAGTTAAAACTAGTTTGCGTTACAACGATTCTCTAAGAGTGGGTATAGTGATGGGTAGTAAAAAAAAATCTAATTTATGTTGGGCATCAAGAGTGGTCGAACGACCAATGACTTCGACATTAAAAAAAAAAAAAACTATTCTCAATTCATTTGAAACGTTTTACACTTACAGACCAATTTCCCATGCTAAATAATTTTCAAACAAAAAAGATTGTCAGAATAATATCATAACAATTTCATATTCTTCTTATTATTTTTTTAAATTGCTATTGTGTTATCATATATGCGTCTATAGTCCATACAATAATTATGTTTTGAAATTTAGAAGTAATAAAAAAAAGATGAATTTTTAATTGAATGTGAACAAATTAAGCTCTTTAATTAGATGACAACAGAGTCCTAATCTGTTGAAAGTAGGTTTTATTTTTAATAAGTGTTATGGCAAAAAGAATATATTTTAAATAGTTATTTATTGTGACTATATATTTCTGTAAGTAAATAACTATATTAAAAAAAATAATTCGAAAACTGTTATAATGTTATTTTGTTATGTTATTATTATAATTGTTTTTGTTTTAAAGATTATTTAACATGAGCAATTGGTCTGTAAGTGCAAAAGTTTTGAATAAATTGTGACTAATAAATAATGAGATATGTTTAGAAGTATTAGTGTAAGGTTGTGGTGAAAAAATTTGAAAACAATTTTTAGGCTGTCTCCTTGATAATGGTTGTACGTTAGGGATTAATTTAAACTTTGTTGAGAGTAAAGTAAATCAATTAAAGTTGTTTTATTATTATTATTATTATTAACTCCCAAACAATTAATTAATAAATATATTAAATTATAAAATAATAAATTCTTTAATATTTTGTATTTATCTATCGTTTATTACTGCCAACAATATAATTGGATTTTATTTTGTTTAACAAAATTTTGAAAAAGGCATTTTTTTTTTTCGTTCTCTTCATTAAAATATAATTAGTACTTTATACATATATAATACATGAAATGTATTGTATATACTTTACTGAGTCTTCTTCCTTTGATTGTCTTGTGACATTATAAGGTGTTGATATCAGTCCAGCTAAGGTAGTATAGACTAGCTATAGCCTGAGGCTATGCCATGGAATTAATGGAACGTGAAGGAAAAATAGAATACCTAAAGGACATATTTTTGAAACATTCTTCATTAAAGCCATTTAATAGTATTTCAATGAGAGTAAGACTTATCTGATACAAAATAAAATTCAATAGTACATTGAGACATTGAGTTTAATCAACATTGTTGTGAAAATCTAAAACTTTTAAATCTAGAAAATTCGATTCTTTTAGTGGCTGTTCTTATCAGTCGATTTTATCGAAAAAATTGCTGTCATATTGCTATGTACTGCCTTGAGATTTAATCGGGATGCCAGGATAATTGCTGAAGGCAATTATCCAAAAATTAGTTAATTAATTAATTATATATTGAGTCCTAAAATACTATTATTATGATTGGATTCTTTTCCAAAGGCTATTTGTGTGTTTGCCAGTTTACCAATTAAATACCTTTATATTTATAAAATGTTGTTACGATTAATTATATAATATAATAAGGGGTAGTATATTGGGTTATATAAACTATAAAAAGAGACTAAGTATTTATTTACAATGCATTACTATGATTAAAATGGTTGTAATGATTCAAATAAATGGTTGCCATAAAATATGATTCTTACATTATTGCTTATTGTTTAATTTATACTTATAGCTGTTGATTTGAATGATTCATGCCGTGGGATGTAGTTTCGTAGGTGTCGTCTTGTTCATAAGGGATGTCCAGGTCTCATGGCCCTTCTTACGACTTCATCTGGTCGAAGTGCATCTTGCTCCGCTCCGGCTTCTGCTGCTCTCTCAAGCCTGGTCCTCTCTCGTCTAAGTCTTCCTCTTGACTGTCCTTTTTCCTGATTTCGTTGCCCTAATCCTTTTCTCTCACTTCCCTTTTGGGGCGTTACCTTATTTTTGAATCTCATTTTTCATTGGCCATCGGTGACCGAACCCACCGAAAAGTGGGTTTGACATGTCCAGGAAGGGCCTGCACCTGCTTAATTTGATTCCGGTCCCTCGCCAAACCTGTCATTTTTGTTACAACACTTTAAGGTTAGCCAATCGAATTTTCTCAGGGGACTCTGGTAATGTGGCAAACTTAACACAGATGTTTTCATATCCGGGGACACCCTAAAAGGTTCGTAGATGGATACCCTGACCAGGTATAGGGTCAGATGACAAAACACCTTAATAATACCCAGGATTGTCAAAAGGTCAATACATACCATTATTCTTGGTATTTACCAACCTTGCTATGTAAGTATATGTAAGTGCAGTGAACATTTAAAATTAAATTGAAAAATAGGTAGAAGTACATAGATATATTTTTTTATAATCGAAAGATAATAATGTTTTAATAAAGTCTGATTGAAGGAGAAATAGTTCAGCATGAAGCAAGTATTTTGAACAGGTTATAAAAAAGTTACGGCGGAGACTACGGACTTGAGTATAGCTACGGAGTATTCGTTTCTTTGTCACTGTTTGGCCCAAGTTTTATTTTACGATCCATAACGACTCTCTTAAACTCAAAGAGCGAATAGATGTCTAGTTGCCTAATATCTCCATGTTATGATCAAATTTTCCATTTCATTGCGTATAAAATGACTTTTATGTCTATTTTTTTTTATTCTGTTATAAAGTAAAAAAAAAAATACAGCGTACTTTTAACACTTTTTAGAAGGGTGAATCGCTTGATATATTCAAAAAGACATCCCCTCGAGTAGAGAGGGGATTTAGAGCTCCTTATCTGACTGATGACACTGTAGAAGGAACGCGGCTGGAATGGTAAATCGACTAGTGAAAAATCATTCGCAAAGAAGATTGCTTAACAGTTTCTTGCAATCGGTTTTTTTTTCTTCAAAGAAATATCTTATATTTTATTGAATAATATTGAAAATTTAATATCAAAACAGATGGGGGATTTAAAAAAATTATATCTAGTTAGCTTTAACTCTCACTGTAATCCGGCAAAGAATTAGTTCTCGAAATAAGATATAGCAATGTTCAAAACTAACTATTTGAGTGTTAAATGGAAATACTTGTTTTGGGGTCCACTAAGACTCACAAAATAGTGGGTGTGTGTGTGTGTGCGTGCGTGTGTGTAATAGCCTAGTTCAAAAACAAAAAATCGTATGAAGCTAGAATTGTTTATTTAACACATTTATATTTGTTCAGAATCGGCTTAAAGGATTTTGATTAAATTCGGTATATGAATAGTGCAATCAACTGATCTAATATAGTCAAAATAGTTTGACAGGGCTTAAATGCCAAATGTTCCAAAGTTTTCCCCCCTAAAGTACCTTTACTTGGGTTTATTTCAAATAATTAAAGATTTTGGATAGTTAAAACTAATAAATGTATAATTATGAGCTACTGGTACTGGCATTTGGTGGAGGGAACAAGTCCGGCAAGTAGGCTTAGTGGTCCTTTTTGCCAACCCCTGACGTCTACCTGGATTGCCACTGCCTACTAACCAAGGTGGGATGTCAAGATTCATTCTTCGGGACCACCGAAAAATAAATGTTTAGATGCCTCCCGGGTGGGAATCGAACCCCCAACGTTCCGAACCGAGCGCACTGGGAACTGAGCCCCAACCCACACGGCCGTCACGTCCCTATAATTATGAGCTAAGAGAATTTTTAAAATCAACTAAAGGAGGAAAATGGATAACTGCAGACAGTTGAGATACTGGAAAACCGGAGACAGCCGAGTTTGTCCGATCTGGCCCGATAGCAATATGTCCATGGTTTTATTATATCGTGTTGAACTGTTGTAAAAATACAACTTATTATGCCAAGAACATTTTTTTTTTTATATCTTTATTGAAATTCACAACAGTACATTTATATAAATACATCCAGTAAATTTAATTGTAGTTTATAATAGTGATACATGCATGTAGAGAAACTAGCCATTGGTAGCACTCCTACCTGCACTGGTACCTCCACTGGTAGCTGTCGTGAACATCTTCTTTTCAGGCACCTTCGAGTATTGTCAGAAATGGGAGAGGAAGCAAGGTTAGAAACAAGAGGGATTGGGTGGTTAGGGCGTTTTATGCTAAAGTTTAAATTCCTTAGCCGCACCGAGAGAAATCCTAGAATTCGAATGTTTATAACAACAGTAAAATAAATATTTATCTATACTAATTAAATTATAGAAAATCCATTAAGTCTCAATCTTTTGGTTTTTTTTTTATTCCTTACTTACGTGGAGTAATTAGAAAATAACCACACACTCCAAAGGGATCGGTAAGGTAATATTAGAATTAAGTATAAATAGAATAGTATTAGTAAAAGTAAATTATTTAGATAAGAAATAGGTTGATAGACTAAAATACAATATGACAAAGGCAGAAAACCCTACAGGTTTATGATATCATTTTAGCTGTGATAGTTAAAATTAGTTACCCTTGAGAGTTGCCGGAATAACCGAAATGTTGGAGTAGAGTAATAAGTAAATAAATATTCAGACTAAATGGATATTTTTATAATGAGCAGTCTCAATCAAGAATTCAAATTATATATAAATATTTATGGTTTTAAATTTTGGCCTTCCAGGTTTTTAAGTGAAAGTTGTGTGATGCGCGTACGACACCATATTTTATGAGTATATTTTTCTGAATACCATGGAAATATCTACTCTTTCATAAACTACTAAAGTGAGAAATGGTTAACCATTAAACTTATTTCAAGATATTAATAATTTTACTTTTATCTTGCCAAATGTTCAAATCGTGTTAACTCTTTTCAAAGCTATGATGAAAGGAAAAAAATCTTAGGGAAATATAATTCACTAAATAATTTGATAAATCATTTATTATTAAATTGTAAAGTATTTTAAATTGAAAAACATTATGGTTTTTGAGTAACTTTATCTTCGAAACTGTTAAACAATTAATTTCTATCAGTGTTTAATCTAAATTCCATGCTCAATAAAGTAGTTTATAATGATTATTTCCCATTGTAATTAATTTTGACAGTCTTAGGATTGGCCAACAGAATGCGTTTCCCCATGTAGCTAAGACAGAAAATTAGTTCCAGAATCATTTCTGATAGCGAATTTTTTAAATAATGTATTAGGAGAAAATAATATAGCAGAAGCTCTCTTAAACAAACCGGCCTTGTTAAGACTGTCAGGATTTTTAAGCTACTTTAAGCTCCTACCCTCCTATTATAATATAATTATTTTTTTTTTATAATTATTAAATAAATAATTAAATATTTTTATTTATAATAAACAACCAGCTTGATTGCTCCCACCACTTCCGTTTCCTTTCGCGTCACAAAATCAATTTACTCCCGTATATTATATTTTTTTTTGTAATTTTAGATTATCAGTGATGAAGTTTGACTTGAAAATATTAGTTTTTGTGAAATTTGGCCAAATGTATTCACCAAATGACGTTTCTCGGTATTTTAAAACAAATATTTGTTTTGGAAAAACTGTTTATCGGAAATTGCTGGGCATAAATAACTTAAGTACCTTATGATCGGGATTTTTAACTACTTAATTAAGTATCTTATGATCGGAATTTTTAACTACTTACTTAAGTACATTATGTCGGGATTTTTAAGCTACTGTAAGCTCCTACCCTCCTATTATAGTATAAAAATGTTTTTAGAATTGACCAGCTTGATTGCTCTGATTAGTTTTTGAGAAATTTAGCCAAATGTATTCACCAAATGACGTTTCTCGGTATTTTGAACCAAATATTTGTTTTGGAAAAACTGTTTCTCTGAAATTGCTGGACATAAATAACTTAAGTACCTTATGGTCTTATCTTACTTATGAGTTGTGTTTCAGTTACTTATGATACTTTAGTTATTGCTAGTTAAACTAAAAATATATAACAGATATTTTGAAATATCTGCTATATCTAAGACATTTTACCATCAGAGAATGGTAAATAACAGAAAACATTGAAGGGAAAAAGTTCTATTCGCCCCACTACTAACTATGTAACAAGATAACAAAATACAACATTATAATATGATATGACTAGCAATAAAGGTTATAATATGAGATGATTATATAAAATATTGATATAAAAACAAACCAGGAACGTAGAAAAGTAAAAGTATATACATATAAATGAATATAATATAAACTAGAAACAAGTATATACAAATATACTACTGGAGTAATGACAAATAAAATATAGATGTGATACAAAATATTACATAATTAAAGAAAGAAAAGAAAATGAAGTGTAAAAATGGTGCACTAAAAGTCGAGTGAATAGATTAATACAGGCAAACGAACAATAGAGGAGAATCAAATTGAAATAATGTTTCGTGTGTGTACACCTGTGTCGTAGACAAAAAGGGTGCTGGTGACAGTAGTTATTAGATGTTGTAATTTTTACTTACAATAAGTTTCATATACTGTATAGTATTTCCATTTGAATAATAAAACGTAATACGATTAATTATTAATTTAAATTTCCTATTTAATTTATTGAAGTATAATAATTGTAGAAGAAGTAACAGCAAAGAAATACCGTAATACCCTATGTCGGATTTAAGTAATCCGATTTTCTGGGTTAAATTTTGGATTTATATAAAGTCGGGGTCGGGGGTCTCATTTTCTAATGCCCTCCCTTTCCGCGAACACCGGAAGACCCCGAAGACGCCGCGACTGCAATGCCGCCACAGCTTAAACATCATGCAGGCCCTACCATCACGCCAGGCTCCAGGACACGCTGGCTAGCCCTTGAAGAGTAAAGACGTCTTTCAGACACATCGGCAGGGATACATGGTGTTCACCATATTCTCCACCGCACACCTTGACGAGGAAAGCGTACTAGACGTCACCGCGTCGGCGGCGAAAACGTCATTCAACAGATAAGCACATTATTTATGCCATGAGACCACCCCACTTTTCTGATCTGTATTATTAAATAGAAATAATTTATAACTAACACATTAACCCTAGTTGCCCCTCCAGGGAATTAATCTGATTACTTAAAAGAAATAAATGCATGTTGTTATAAGCATAAAGTGTCTCACAAATTTCAGCCCCCCTTTTCCACACATATTAATTTCAAACATAAAATTACACTCGGGACACCTGCAGTATAGCACGAGCAGGTCCCGATGTAAACATTTTGGTGCGATCCGTGTGAGGATTGAACTCTTATATCGAATTAAGATTATGAGACTTATTAAACATTTTTTGTGTGAGACATTTCGCCCACTTTTAATTGTCTAAATAATTATTTATATTGATTACCAGGAATTAAATTGTTAATAAATCTTAAAAAAATTACGATCTTTTAATTACGAGATTTAAAGAGACGCGGGAGGCCAGGCATGTTATTCGAGCCTAATCCCTTCTGCAGAGACACTACTAGGTCAATGCATTATAGGTCAATGCACCGACTGCCTCATTGTTTGTAATTACATATCTAATTTATTATTTGGGTTAAAATTTATTTAAAGTTCCGTTAATAAAGAAGAAAAAAAAAATATAATAATTTATTGTTTGTTGCATGAGTATATTTGTGCGTTTTTAATTTATTGTGTATAAAATTTATTTATTGTATGCGTGTGAATGATTGCGTATTTATTGTGTGAATGTATATATTTATTTATTTAAAAATTCGTTAAAAAAAAAAAAAAGAAAATTGTTTTATTATCCATTGTGTGCCTGTGTGTTCGTCTATTTATTAATTATATATTATTTAATATAATTGCTTATATATTTTTTATTTTAGCATCGGTTTATTCTATACATCATTTCATTCATTTTAATTTGAAAAAAAAAAAAATATGGGTTCGAATGACCAGTCAGATGCAGACGTCGAGCGTATTCGGTCACTGGAGCGCAAGCTGCGGCGCGTCACGCGGGGTTTCCTAAAGTTACGCTACTCGTCACCGCCACGGACGATGACTCGTTTATCGATTTTGAAGTCGATTATGACGAGTGCAAGACACTTTGGGCGGAATATGAGACAATTTGGGATGAGCTGGACTCCGCATACGCGTCCCGGGGAGCTTCTGCGATACCACCCGATTGGGAGACGGGCTACGACGAGATTCGAAACGACCTGCGACAGGCCGAGGTGCGGTACCGCAAAATCAAGGCTCAACGCGATTCCATCGCTCAGGAGGCCAAGCCGGGATTTGCCGCTCCGGCGTACCCGTCCCAACTGCCCAACATTCAAATCCCGAAATTTGACGGCGAACTATCCTCCTGGACGCGGTTTAGGGACACTTTTATCGCTCTTGTTCACGACAACACGCAACTGGCTCCCGTGAACAAGATGCATTATTTAAAAAATGCCCTCAGTGGGGAACCCGCGTCGCTGCTAGCCGGATTCCCGTTCGATGCCAGCTCCTATCAGCCGGCTTGGGACGCGCTGGTGCGCGAATATAATAATCCGCGCGTTCTCGCTTCAAGATGCCTGCAAAGGGTATTGAATCACAAATGCCCCACGTCTGGCGGAGAACGCGCGAAATACGCATCATATTTGGCCGAGGTTGGTGAAGGGATCGAGGCATTTCGCAGTTTGGCCCTGGAGGATGCGTCGGACGTCATCCTGTCCACATTAGCTCTCCGGGCTTTGGACCCCGTCACCAGGCGGCACTTTGAGCTTGCCCATGCAAGCAGCGAATTCCCCACCGCCGATGAGGTGATGGCGTTCGTGAGACACAGACTAATGGCGTGCAAGCTGTCTCACGAACTCGATATGCAGCCTCATTCCGACGCTCCACGTGCTAAACCCGCCGGTAGAGAAAAGGGCGGAGTCTTCTTGCTCACCAGTAAAAGTGGTCCGAGCGCCAGCGTTAGTCCGGGCCCATCCAGGTCGCCACCTAGGCGTACGTCTCCAGGGAATTCGGGCAGATCGGGGCGTCGCCAGTCACCCGGCACTACTTCACGCGGGAAATCCGTCTCTCCCGGCAAAGAACGTTGTTCCCGTTGCGAGGGGCGGCACCTCTTGGGGCGGTGCTTCCGCTTTCTGGCCTTGACCCCTCAGGAACGTAGCGACTTTATCAATTCATCCGGTCTGTGCCGGAATTGCCTGAGGTCGGGTCACCACGCTTCGAAATGCTCTTCGGAGTTCACATGTTCGTTTTGCCGCGCCAAGCACCACAGCGTGCTCCATGTAGAGAGCCGATTGGGTTCCCCCGCCGCCGTCACTTCGCCAAAGTCCGCGGATTTTGTGGGTCATACCCGAGCCACGTCCGGGCCTCATGATTGTTGTTCAGACGCAGTTATGGGAACTGCGTGTGCCCTATTGCACGGGTCTAAGCATTCCGCGCCCGCACGGCTACTTCTGGATTCCGGCAGCCAGTACACCTTTGTTACTGCCGAACTCGCGACGA
>NW_027114778.1:91689-99441 GCF_000696795.3 Halyomorpha halys | reverse complement strand
AATTTCAGCCCCCCTTTTCCACACATATTAATTTCAAACATAAAATTACACTCGGGACACCTGCAGTATAGCACGAGCAGGTCCCGATGTAAACACCCTATAATATTATAATATTATATTAATGTAATAATATTAATAAATATTGATCCTGTTTTCCTTGAGGAATCGCTCGCTATTCAGCTGAACCTATCCCTACAATCCTCTCCGGAGGTTGGAATGGTAGTGGCCCTGAGACTTATTGTAAATAATTATATAGCACCCTCGCTCAGCCTTACTGACATTCTATACCCGTGTCGCCGTCGAGAGTGAAGTATCGGGAACTTCTGTATCCCTGTATTACCTTTATACGTGGGAGTAATCCTGGTTCGGATATCGCCAGGATGAATGTAAATATGATTACAACAATGAATGTGTCTAAGAAGTTATATCGATTTATCATTTTACTGCCATTTCATTTATATATTTTTACAAATATGGTGGGAATCTTCTCTTATATATCTATTAATAATGTCTGAGTGTATATGATTTAATTTTATACTACGCAATAAAGGAAAAAAAAAACATCTTCTTCAGATTCACAAAAATTACCCAATATTTCAGCTAAGTATAAGTGATTTCCTTTGAGTGTTTAACTTTGACTAACAATAGATCCCTAATAGCTGCTATTGAAGAGGAAACGACCGAGAGAGCGACGAATCCTGAAAGATATGAGATAAAAAATAAAATGGATGTAGAAATCCCTCAAGTGAGGGCTAATGGACCGTTAGGTTTCATGATCGAGTGGGATTCATTCAATTTTCCACTGAGTTATAGCTTCCTCCCCCTTCTTCTTTAATCCTTAATATCTCCTCCATACATCCTTCGAGAAACAATGATCGAATCTTCGACTCCTTACTTGTATCCTTGGCATAGATCTATTTCTGGAAGCGCTTGCACAATGTGTGAAATATTGTACTGCTAGTTTAGCACTGCGAAATGTGAGCGATATCGTCCTTAGACGTATTAACAATAGAATATTATCAATAAAGTGCATGCAATTCACACAATTAGTAAAGTTACTTACTTTATAATGACTATCTCTAAGAAGTTACGTTGCCCTACTGGAAAATATTACTTTATTTTTACAGTAAAGATTCAGCCATAGGATATCGGTTGAACCTTTCGCTAAAATAAATAAATAAATAGTCGCATATTCATTCATTACATAGACAGAGACAGACTAAACATATTCAACATTTTAAGCTCAAATTATTCTAAACAATCTCGAAATATCATAGTGCAATTTGAATAATAAACCTAAGAATTGTTTGATCCATGAACAATTGTTATACGCCTAAAAACGGAAAGACTTTATATTAAAAACTGTAAGATTTAACACATTTGATTTAATAATTTTTTGGTATCTTGAGTTCAAATCGTTTAAAAACATTCAGGACATTCAATACTTTGAACCATTAAACTTATAAATCGGGTGAGCCGTTCGCTCAGTTATTAGACAGATTATAATAAGTGCCCTATATTTACGGTTAGCTGAGTAAAATTATCAAGGGAATCTGCATAAATTAACTTTCACAATACTTATTTGTGACGATACCTTAGTAAGTTAAATTAAACTAAATGAAAGTAACAAAATTTCATTCAATAAATAATGACCTAGCTTGTACTAAAAAATACTATGTTAAATATAAAAAAAAATATGAAAAAATATTGTCGGTGAGATGGTAAATCTTTTAAGATAATCTTATTTATTTAATTTTATGTGTTTCGACCACTAGAGTCATTTACACCGGAAATACACATTTAGTAGATTACAATTGACATAATCACAAAGTAACAATTACAGAGTAAAAAATCTACGATTTCTTTTCTTCTTGGCAGATTCAAATTTCGGGATGGAGGTTTTACTGTCTGCTGGACCATTCTTAACTTGTTGTCTCTAGTGTTGAACCATTCGCCTTGCTACTCTTGCCATGCTATTTCTTTAATCCAAGAAATAATATCTTTGAATATTGATGATGTAAGCTAATCTTAGCCAAATACTACCCAGGAACTATTGAAATATACTTTGAACACTAAAATACCGTAATATTCCTCATCAATTAGGAGTGAGTGGCTCATTGGTAAGGCAATGGACTACTAGCTCTAAGGACCCGAGTTGGAATCCGGCTGTGACAGATAACTATTATCTGTTTCTCTGTAGCCATTGAGTAAGTTCTGTGGATACCCTTAATTGGGCAAAAATCTGATGGTCAAGCTTTATCCTAACCAGATCACCTCCTTGCACAACCGTTGGCCTTGTAACAACTCCCTTACAGAGTACTGCACCCTTGACCCTTCGTGGACTGTAGCGGTACACATTTAATTATTTTTTTTTACTCCTCATCTATGATTAGTATTCATATTTCATAGTGCTTTAAAGTTAGGTATGGAAAAGAACGATAAAAAATGTAGTAAGCATCACATGGCAACCATTGTGCTATGAAAGGTTTAACCCGTGCCTAATCTGTGCGCTCATCTCAAAAACGGTTCATTTTTGGGTTCTATAACACAGAGTCCAATATATCGCACTACTATTTCTAAAGTGACACAACTCAAAAATCGGTGTTTTTGAGTTATGACTATGAAAGAAATTGGTAAATATATCTTTATGAATCATCAAAACTGTATCAGCCTGGCTTCAGAGCTTGTCCGCCATAGGGCACTTGTATCACTCTTGCTGCCTTAATGCTATTCCCCCTTCAAGGCAAGAGTGTCACATTGTCAGTTGTCTTGAATTTTGAGTTGTGTCACTTTAGAAATACTAGAGCGATATATATTTTAGGAACTTGATCAGTATTGGTCTCTACGTTAAAATTTTTATAACCCAATTTCTAACGTCTCAATCAGCCCACTTGCTTCTGACAGGGTTTTGAGATCTCTCATTTTTCTTCAATGACCTTTATTAAAGATTTACAAATTATAAAATTTCATATATAGATTAAAATATTACACCATTATTACTAAAACGTTTTATATAATAGAGAGATATTATATATAGTTATATATCTTATATATTATGATATGATATTTTGTTATTGTATTATAATATAAATTACAGGTTTAATTTTTTTTTTTTTATAAAACCAAAGTAAGTTAACTTTAATAGAGGTTTACTAATCTAATACAACTAATGACAAGGTAATTATGAATAAAGTAATATCATAATATTAACAAATTTTAATCTTATGATTACTATTTCCTCTACCCTACAAATTTATTGAATTTTTGCAAGCTAGATTTATTGTGATTTTATCATTTGAATATGCTGGTATAATAAATAAAAATTTCTTATTAATTAATTTTTTAATTAACCACAGAATTAGACCCAAACTTTGAAGGATGAGGCACTCACTTAAAAGTAAATAGGTATTCCCTTAGGGGTTTCCGGCCCCCATGGCTTTCATTCATTGGATGAAATTGGACCAATTAGTTCAACATGTTATCCTGCATTACGAATGCAGTAAAAGAGATCCCCCACAACCCGTTTTCCCACCATCTCCTGATATCAACCCCACGCACCCATGGGTCCAACGAAAAAATATAACATGTTATCCACTTGATATATAATGTGATCCACTGACTTGGACGTAATATTGCTTTCATGCGTGTATCATGGTAAGGTACTATTCACATAAATTCATCTTCCTTCTGTTATAATATTTTCTACTATAAAAGAATTTCAATTGTTTTCATTAGTATAGTATCTATTTGTAATAGAACTCCTGTAAACAGTTACTTACAGGAAAAAAGATTTTATCAGTTATGAAGAGGTCCTACTTAGAAATAGGAAGAAATACTTAATATAAAAATAGCGCATAAATGAAAATTAGCCATTATACCTTGGTAGTCCGGAAAAAAAACAAAAAAATAAAACGATTGTATGCTATTAAAAAAAGGATAAAAAAATTCAGCATAGTTTTAGTAACATTTCATCTTAACTAACGTTTTTTGAAGAAAGTTGCATAGGTTATTGTGGAAAATATGCTAAATTTCTTGGTTTCTTTTGGAAAAACCTGTAACTCAGAGGCAAATTAAATAAAAATTGGCTCCATAGTTTCGGGAAAAAAACTGTACACGACCCCAGAGCAGATGTTTTGAGTTATTAGTATTTTCAATCTTGTACCTCAATCTTTTTTTATATATATTGAAGTTTATTTTTATGTACTAATATCTTGTATATATACACACTAACTAAAAGTCCCATTGTGCAGTCGATACTTGTAAATTCTGGAAAGAAGTTCTGATGGGGAGGGGGAGGGGTAAAATTGGTGTCTGCATCCGGAGTAATGGGGTTACGTTACAGAGGGGTTCAAATGCATTAAAAAACGGTACCCAGCCGCTACCTTAATAAAATTGACTGTTAATAGTCGTTACTGTATATGTATGTTACAAATAATTACTGTATATGAAATTTTCAATTACCCAGTATTGAATTCAAGTCAAATTAATGTGGCAGATACAAGAGGGTTGTAATAAAGGACACTTAGAAAAGATAAATGTTTTACTTGAACTTTTTTTTTTTCTTTCTTAGAAAAGAGAAAGGGTATAATCGATTTGTGTTCACATTAGAATAGAGATGGAATGATTTAAATTTCAAATTGGAAGACTATGAGATATGCATGACGTTAGAATCGAATACTGGCAACGTTATTTAATTCTATAAGGACATAAATTGGCTTTTCTAAGTGAATTAGAGATTAATTGAAATAAAATAATGCAACTCGCGATTCACACTGGACTCGAATACGAATTACTGTATTATCGGATAATATATTTTCTTAATTACATCGCAGTTTTAGTTCACATATGCTGAAGATACTTATATACAAGTAATTATATATTGAAAATAAATGGCTAATCAAAACATTTTCCAGATATTGTTAATAATTATGACGACTTGTTAAATCCGAAAAAATAAAATAGATTTTGTCCGATATTCATGAATCTTGATTAAACTCGTTATGTAAACTAAATTAATTCAATTAATCAATCATGTTTTTGATATTTAATTGATTAATATTTCCTATATCATGTTACAAAATAATGAAAGTCAAAAACTACTTAAAAAGTTTTAAAATATTCTATTGTATGTTGGTAATTAATATAATTATAGTTAAGGACAATAAATAATAATCATTGTGTCATATACCATATGAATTATTTTATTATACCATAAAGGTTTTGAAATGGAGTCCGTAGTTTTCAGAGGCGTAGGGTCTAATAGGTGCCTTAGAAAGCAGAATCGATAGGTTTGAACGGAAAGTCGTCGGAAAAACGATCTGGGAGCAGAACTTTAGCACATGGAGAAGAAGAACTAACAGCGAACTACTTGCAGAGACTGTTAAGTCAGAATCTATAAAGGCAGATATGAAGGCAAGAAGGTTATGATAAGCAGGACATTGCTCGAAGCAATCCATCAGGCCGCCTCTAAAACAATGAATGCCACTATAGTTGGCAGGAGACCACGTGAGATACAAAAAAACCAGGCAGAATCAACAAAGATGTGAAAGAGCTGCATGCAGCAAACTGGAAAGCAAGTTAAAGCATTAAATTTGAATAAGACCGTCTATAGCTTAGGGAGTTGAGGAGTAGGTCTTCGCAAACTGCAGCGATTAGAATCCGGCCTGGAGGGTTGAGTTTATTTCCGAAATGAAAACTCTTGACCTTCCCACCGTGGTTAGAATAGGTTGATACCTTGTCGATAACCCCTTGTATGATACAAGCTACCAGGAAGGCAGTAAAAAAAAAAAACTTTGACTAGCTCTTAACTGCAACGGTTCCGGGAAAGTCGATTTTTTTTTGTGATGGTCCCATGAAATGTAAACAATACCGTTATTACAATAACCCCCCCCCCTCATATGTTAGCAATGACTCGAAGGAGGTCATCGGAAAAAAAATTGGAGTTAATCTAAAAATAAATTTTATTGCAGTGAGCGTTAACTTCAAGTATCGTAAAACAGAGAGAATTAGGTTTATTTTTATTTTCAGGGAATTACCCATCTAGGAAGTGGTCGAAATTGGTAACATTAAGCTAAAATCATAAATTTTTTAATTGAATATATATTCTAGCTTGTTAATTAAATGGTTTTATTGTTACAATTGTATGCATAGTTCACAATCTTATTTTTGATAGTAATTTATAATTACTTTGTCATACCATCCCTAATTTTTATTTTCAAATTTATCAGCATTAATTGAACATTTATGCTTATACACATTGTTCCTTTTTAATTACGCCAGTGCCAACAAATAAAATGCATTTCTGAACGCCTCATTCGATAAGTCAACAAGAGAAAGTCTAGTATGTATATCATTCTGTTTTCGCTGCCCCAGTAATCGATTAACTTAGTGTAAGTTCCTCCAAAATCGAACAAAATACTAATTATTCTACTTAAAATATGTACATTACGGCAAAAATAAGTTCCAACAAAAGTTAATATGCTAAGAAAGTTAAAATACCTCAATTATTATACATCATAAAAATGGCCTACTTTTTTTAACTTATGTTGAGATTCAAATGTTTTTACTGGAACTGAACATCAGTCAAAATTATCACGTAAAGAAGAAACATAGCGAAACATGGACATAAATCGATTATCAGGGATGCAAAAATTAATATAATCATGGTAATGACCATTCGATTTTTGGGACAATATGATAAAATGTTTTTGAAACCATACAAATCTGAAATGTAACGATTTCGTAAATACTTAACCAATTTATTCCTCATTTTCTACTTGATTCCTAAATTAAATCTTAAGGATTCAATTAAATTTAATTGAAATAGTTCAGAAAAGTTAATTGTTTGAGACGAAAATGTTAATTACTCCCTAAGCCACTATTTAACAGGACGAAGTACAAGAACATAAACATTGACATTAGAAGGAGAAAAGAGCCCTATGAAAGGATGGTTCGACGAAGCTGACATTTGGTAAAGTTTAGGTTCACAATAAAGGGCGCTAGCACTGCAGCAGACCAATCGCCTGTACAAAGGCCGCCCATAATGGCCAACACAATAGCTATTGTTTCATTGAAATAAAGGAAAAGGCTCTCCAGGAAACACCGAATTTTCACCACCTTTGTCTAATATGCCTTAGGATGACCAATAGCCCATAGGATCCACTCCAGAACCCTTTTATGGAAGATAGTTATAAACATTTAGTCCAAGAGTCTGAGGAAAACAAGGGCTATTTAATCTCAATTTTCGATTACTTTAATTAATACTACTTACAGTTGAGGTGAAGGTTTTTGCAACGCGAGAACTGCGGCGGCACCGGTTAGAATACAGCCTGAGGGGTCGACTTATTTCTACGGTGGCTCCACGAA
The DNA here is from genome assembly GCF_000696795.3 of Halyomorpha halys. Lineage (NCBI taxonomy): Eukaryota > Metazoa > Arthropoda > Insecta > Hemiptera > Pentatomidae > Halyomorpha > Halyomorpha halys. The sequence continues at coordinate 92,076 of NW_027114778.1, read as the reverse complement.
ATAAAAACTTGACCCCTCACCATATGAGTACCCGTTGACCACAGTAAGTTGATAACCTGTAGATAACCCCCATATGTCAGAAATGACTAGGCTAGGGATCGTAAACATTTTTTTTTTTTTTTAAGTTTTCAAAACTTCATTTGTTGGTATATATTACAATCTACCAAAATATTTTTGGGCAATAGGTAATAGTGATGACTGATCACAAAATACTACTAAAATAAAATAACATAAGAATAAAAATAAATAAATGAAAATAAAGTACATAAAAATAAATAAAATCTCTCTAAATATATATTTTCATTATAAGATTACCACAAGACATAAGTACGGCCATTGGCATTCTACAACAAACCATACGAGACGCTGCAAACACATCAATACCCA
>NW_027114778.1:87743-89624 GCF_000696795.3 Halyomorpha halys | reverse complement strand
ACTAAATATATAAAAATAGAAGGATAAAGAAAATGAACATAATCAAACTATGTACATGAAAAAATAAATAAAATAAAATAATACTAAAAATAAATAAATAAAATAATCTCCAGTCATTTTTTACATTCTTATATACCATATTTACACTATCTACCTGAGGATCCTTGAGCCCACTCAATTCCTCACGCGTAAGGGGTAGAGCTCTTTGAAATCGCGTATCACTGGTACTGGACCAGTGGAGGCTGAACAGGTGCGCTAAAGCCGCAACCGCTTAACTTGAGAGAAGCATCGGACCATTGTCAGAACTCCAATAGTCCATTTTTATTTTACTATAAGTCCCTTGATTAATGCTGTTTCAACCTTCGAAGTGGATTGTAGGGATGAGTGCAACTATATAGGGCATAAAAAAATAAACTTATAAAAAAAAAAGTACAACACTAAACCTCGCGCGGGCTCATTACCACCTAGAGAAGCGGGGATGGTTGGTGGTTCCTGTAGTTCCTCCCGGGTAAGTTCGATGGACTCGCTAACAATTGGAGCGCCCGCCTACCCTCCCCCGCCCCAGGCTTGCTTGCTGTAGGGTGTGACGTAGTATTAAACGCCTTAGTCCCTTTTTTTCTTTAAAAATACCCCAAAAAGTCATGCATCCTCCTGAGGTAAAACACTCATAATCTGGAGGTAAAATAGTCCTCCGTTCCAGTCTTCGAGTGGACACCGCTTCAGGGGATTCATAGCGCTGGGTGAAAATTAGTGATTCAAGTATAGGAAGTGGAACAGAAGAAGTTTGAACTCCGCTGGTGGGTTAAGATCGGTCGCAAACGCGGTTAAGGTCTGTCTGGTATTGAAGGAACAGTAATTACTTTTTTTTAATTGGGTGTCTGATTAGGAATAGATTGCTGTCTGCATTGAGAGATGTAAAGTTTTCAATGATAAAATAGTTCTAGGACGGTAATTTAAGTTTTCAACTAAATGTAAAATCAACCTTAAGTTAAAAAATATCAATAATCTCTACGAAAACAATGTTACTTATTCTGGGGTCCTAAAGAATAATACGTCTAAATTCCTCAGAAATAAAAAAAGTGATTATCTTTTAAAAAATTATAGAAATATAAAATAAAAAAATCGAAAATATTTTTTTTTTTTTATCATTTATTTAAAAGACTTTAAGTTAGTTCAGAATTTAAATTTGTACGTACATGTTGTATAGAAGAAAAAATAAATAGAAACACAGTGCTTCAAACAGTATTCTTATTCCTGCTCCAAGGAATCTTCATGAATAATGATAATGAGATGTAAGAAGGAGGTTTTAACGAGGGAACAAGGCACAATTCTTTGTAATATAGGAGGTAAAAAGTCAGTTCAGAATCAGAGATGCGAATACCAGAACTCACATATACCAGAATGTCTAAAACGAATATAATACTTAAATTTTACGAATAATAACCTCTAAAAATAATACGAAAATATTGAATGAAAAATAGATTTATTTTCTAAATAGCATAGAATATATTACAGGAGATGGCAACTATTCGTCGACCATTTCCTTTTGCATAGTTATAAAAATAAGTAAATAATATTAAATTATACATAAACACGGAATGAGCTCTGCAGTTCATATCGTATTAAATTTGGATTACAAGTACCTGTTTCTCAAACATGAGTACATGAACAACTTATTCTGATAAACACAATAAAATTAGAAATTTAAGAAGGAAAATAAAATGATTAATATCTAAAAAAAATTGAGTTTATTGTGATTGTGTTATTCTCTTACCGCACCCCCTTTTTTTTTCAAAAACCCCTTCAAAATTTTAATGACGAATTTATAAACAACGCACTTTCTCCTTTTTCTGTAGAACATCTACATTCTAAGGAGTCTTT
>NW_027114778.1:80452-86563 GCF_000696795.3 Halyomorpha halys | reverse complement strand
TTTTCAAAAATCTTACATTTTATACCAACAACTATAAATTAACATTTTGTGAGTTTATTTTGTCAAATACCATAAAAACTACTACTCCTATAAAGATAAAAATAACTATTAGCTATTTTGTAGTGAATTTAACTAGCTTTAATTTGAGCGCTGGCAGACATCTGTACGTCCAATGGTTTCTGAAATGAAGTTTTTCATAAATCAAACCTATTGTCCGAACAACTATAAATCAATTTGTTTTAGTAAGTATCATGAAAACTACTATTCCTACAAAGTTAAAGATCATAAACCTCTTTATAGTCCATTAAACTAGCTTTAATTTGAGTGCTAACAGACATCTGTACGTGACATAGTTCCTGAGATATAGATTTCTCAAAATAAATTAACTAACTACTAATCAGTTGATTTTTAAGAAATTTTGCTTTTTAAAAGGTTATATTTCGAGAGCTATAAGACGTAAATAAGTAAATAGCTCTTTTAGGGCTAATATTTCAGCAAATTTACTCTTCTTTAAATATTGTTCTCTTAGATTTTCTAGGTTTGGTAGTATTTAAGATAGAAAGCTCCGAATGAAAAATTAATGTTTTTTTTTTTTAGGTTTTGAAACAGCCGCTATTTTTTATTCCCCCTACCTATAGTTGGCAGACTCATCAATTTTGACTAGTAATTATACATAGTTTTCATTAAAGTAATCAAAAATTGGGGTGAGATAACTGCATTTTTTTCCCCGGCTCTTGCACTATATGGAGTATCCAAGGGATCTGTATAATCTTCAATGAACACTTTTGGAGTCAAGAGTGACAGAGTTACTGCGGCTTATGCCGGCGATATAGCTATCTACAGTAGTTCAATGAGCCCAGAGAAAGCTGGCGGAGAAGGCTTGGACGGAAGAATTGCCAAGAAAATGAAAGGGGTGTATATTACATTTAATCCTAACAAAACCGACTGTATTATTATCTCCTTCCAGAAAAACAAACGCCCTGTCACCAAAGTCTGAAGGTTAGCAGGTTGCGAGAACAGAACAGGTAGTGTAGTGTAGTGTAGTGTAGTGTAGTGTAGTGTAGCTGAGTGTCAGGCTTGACAGACACCTGACTCTAGCTCGCCATTGCTATAAGAAAATCAAGTTGGTTAGGACCAAGGCTTACAGGCTTAATCACCTGACATCTCCCAACCTTTTTTTTTCACCTGAAATTAATGATTTACAAAAGATACATAGAACGACTTTCCTCTAAGGAGCAACGATGCTGGATTACATAGCACCCACAACTGTGAAGAAACTCCAACATTTTGATAGTAGTATTCCGGGACGTATTGTAAAGCATAATTAATTACAAGTAGAAAAAATTAACAATATATACAGGAAAATTATACAGTGTATTTTGGGGAAGTTCATCTCAAAGACTCGCATCAAATTCTTTTATATACTCCAACGCTGTTCTAACTCTTTTTTTTTTTAATTTATTTATTTATTGATATTTACAACTGTATAAAAAATACAAGTAAATTTGATTATAATGACATAATGATATGATACAGCATGTAGAGAAACTACCCAGTAGTAGAACTCTAAAAACAGTTTACAATATAAGTTCACGAGGCCATCTTCATTTCAGGTGCCTCGGAGGATTGCCAGAAATGAAAGAGGAAGCAAGGTTAGAAATTAGTGGGATTGGGTGGTTAGGGAGTTTATTATGGAAGGAATAATATCGGGTTCGGGCTAGATCGGTTACATAAGGAACATTTAGGTCTTTATGGATGGTTTTATTAGTAACAAAATAATGAGCATTGAGGATTTTACGAGGGATTTTGGATTGTAATGATTGGATACGAGAAGAATTCGAAGGTTTAGTGGAGCCCCAAAGCTCAACTCCATATGTTCAGATGGGTCTTATTATTGTCATGTAGATCAGTCTTTTGTAATGAGTTGGAAGCTTAGACCGTTTGTCTATTAGGTGCTGTAATAGTCGGAATCGACGTGCAGTTTCCTGTCTTTTCAGTCTTGTGTGAGGATTCCAGGTTAGTCGTTGTTCTAAATCTTATTTAAGGACATTTTCATCAACGAGAAGTTCAAAAAGGTAAAAACAGATAAACAGTCTCAGACTGGACTGAAGACGACTAACTAAAAAAACTGGTGAGCCCCATCAAGAGATGCAAGACATTTTGTTTTCCTACATGAATATATACACATATCCCCCTTCCTCGCTCCCCTCTTCTTCAAATACATTCCCATTACAATAAAACAGATCTAGTCATCCCTTTCCCATCATCCCCTGATATCAACCTCCTCACACCGATTGGCGTTAATTCCCTGCGATTTCAGAAGCCAGAAGGTGGGAGGGGGAAATTTCTAAAGTCTAATTTTTGAAAATTTGCGCATATTATGAATAAGGTGCCCGAGATCATAGATAACATTTATCAGTCTTATGGAAAATAATTATTACATTCACAATAAATGACTTGATACAGAGACTTTCTTTAAAACCGAAAATAAAATTATGTACAGTTTAGGTACTAGGGGAGAGAAATATGGTAATCAACTACGAAGTTGAAAACGTTCTTATTTTTCTCTACTTGAAAATAAATGAGCAGAAATGTATGCATTTTTGAGGAAATTCAATGTTCTAAAATGGCAAATTCGAGGTGCGTCTAACTTTTCGGAAACTTTTGTAGTTTAGCGAATACATCTCGATTATGAAAATAATAGATAGTTAACTTTTGAAACTATTAAAATTTTCCGTGAAATGCTCTTTTTTTTTTAAAAAATATGAGCCATAGTTCAAAAAAGAAGCCTTTGGGACGGACCCCCTTTTACATATACCGACAACTGATAGGATTTAATTATATTATATTATACATTACATCACTGAAATATTTGGTACTAATGGATGTAATGGAGCTATTTGACTAGACTAAACATTTGTATATTATTTTTTTCTGGGAGGGATGTATCACCATTAACATTTGTACAGTGAAGAATTCCCTGAATCACTTCTGGCAGTACAAAAGTTTCATGTGAAAAATTTGAGAAATGCTCATATTTGGGTCAATTTAAAAAAAAAACTCTAATAAACTGTCAGATTTTTTAAACTAATGGGATTTTCCAAATCATTTAGTCAAACCATCTACAGTTACCTAAATGTAACCTTTAAACCTTATGAAGTTATAGTGCTCTAGGTACTATAATTTATAGCTTCTAGTTCAAGACTCACTGTAACTATATAGAATCAATCAGATTTGATCAGACAAATGTTTTTTCACTCTGCAGAATCGTTCAGTAAAATATCGTTTGGAAGGTAACATTCATGGTACGGCTGAAGCTGTACGAATATTATTCTATGATTTTATTACCTAAGTGTAAAATCATATCTTCAAGGACCCGGGTTCGAATCCGGCTTGGCAGAAAATTGTTTTCTGTTACATTGTAGCCGTGAGTCAACTCTGTAGGGCCTGGAACTCTCCACCCAACTTCATAAATTAGTTATCCTTAACTAATTAGGTAAAAATCTGGCGGTCGAGCGTGATTTTGACCAAATCACCTCCTTCCACAACTATTGGTCTAGCAACAGTACTTCCTAACAAAGTACTGCTTGACCCTTCATGTCAAAGTTCTTGACAAAGTTCATGGCCTTGACCCTTCATGGGTTGTAGAGGTACAGATTTTAATTTTTTTTTTGAATCATGAAAGTATGAAACTTCTGCAGATGTATTCATTCAAGCATAAAGAATAGGTATTATCGTTCAGCGTGTAAACAATTACAATCTAAATTTGTTTTCCTAAATCGATAAAGTTAGATGCAGTTTAAACATTTCTTATCTTTTCCTAATAAAAGAACAATAGTAAACATTTAAGGGCCCCGTCTTTCTTTTAAGAGAAGATAAAAAGTTATTTTCCGACCTCATTAAAACTTTAGCGATTGCCATCTGTAGTTAAGAAACGAAACTGAAACACGATTCGTGGATCACCTGTCGTTAGTCAATTTTCAAAGTTTTATATCCCATGACAGAAATTAAATTTGGGAGTTGTTTTAACGAATTATTTTAACATAAAAAAGAATTTCTAGTCATTTCAGGTCAATATGAATTATTTCTTTTTATTTATTGAAATTTACAACTGTACTACATGGCAAAAATCGTGTTTTTGTTTTTTTTCGTACCTTTCATTAATAATTATAATATTAGTAGCTCATACTTTAGTGTGTTTTCTCACTTTGATTACCTTGTGGCCCTTATAAGGTGTTGATATGAATCAAGCTAATGTGGTATAGTCTGGCCATAGCCTATAGCTAGGTCATGGAATTAGTGGAGCACGAAGAGGCCGTTCCGATGTAAAATGAAAATAACTAAATGTAACAAATGATTCAGAACACATTATAATCTTGGGAAGAAGCCACCTAATAGTGGTACTTCATTGCTTTAAATTAGAAGATACCGTGGCCATCTTTTTATCAGAGGCCTCGGAGGATTATCAAGGATCGTTAAGGATGAGAGTTTAAGAATTGATGGGTTTAATTTTGGAATCAAAGGAGATACATCTATTTCGGGTCAAACGTACAGCGAATAGGATGATGAGGTCTTTATGGATGAGTTTATTTACGACATAATGAGCACTAAGGATTTTACGAAAGATTTTGGATTATAAGGATTGCATACGGGAGGTTTAGTAATTTGTTGGAGCAACAAAGATCAATTCCATGTGTCTAAATAGGTCTGATTATCGTAGTACATAAGAGGTTTTTGAACTATATGGGAAGTTTATCAGGGAGGTATTGTAGTAAACGGGATCTACGAACAGTTTCTTGTCGTTTCAGTCAAGAGTATGAGGATTAGCAAGTCTCATGTCAAGATGGAGTCCTAAGTAGCGAAGCTGTTCTACAGGCTTTATTGAATAATAATTTTAGAATTCTCTGTTTCATTATTCACCTTTAATAAGCTCAAGCTGGAATTATTTAAATAATACCATTTTTAAAAGGTCAATACTTATAAAATAATTAATTTAATATAGAAATGCAACTGACAAAAGTTATTATGTTATTACAAATAATTTAATTTCCATCCATATTAGTCTCAACACATTTTATTTTTCTTAAAAGTGCAACGTTTCGGCCAATCAGGCCATCCTCAGAGACAATCTACTTCAAAACAGCTTTTATTACATGTATGATCCTCAAACATTTCAAATTACTTAACATTATTTATTAACAAAAAAATATTTTTTACCTAATGTTTTAATGTTTCATAGAAATTGTTGTTTTGACCTGGGTAGAACAGCCAGTTGAGTTTTTAAATCATTTAGTTCCAAAATTTTATTAAGGTAAGATAAATTATAAATAATAATGGTAAGTAATTTCAAATGTTTGAGAATCATACATGTAATAAAAGGTGTTTGTAGTAGATTGTTCCTGAGTATGGCCTAATTGGCCGAAACGTCGGACTTTTAAGAAAAATAAAATGTGTTGAGACTAAAATTGATAGAAATTAAATTATTTATTTTAACAAAATTAACCAGTCTCAAGAAAGTGTTTAAGATTGTAAATTTATTAAGTTATATTTCGTTCTCTGTTTAGCAGTTTCTGACCCATCTATAGATTGGTATGTAATACAAATCTATGGTGATTGCAAACTAGTCTGACATCAATACAAAATATGTGTGTTTACAAAAAATAAAATATAAATAAATGCTGTTTGGCAGTTAGCTCACTACATTTCAATTAATCGCACTTTTTGACCCTAAAACCAAAGATTTCCGAAACATTTGGCACTGCTATTGCTTTAGTATAGATTTGAAAACATGTTAAATTGTATTGATATACGTCCTCTGGTTTTTTAATTATACAGCTGTAAAGGTCTCATAAATGGGATATCTATCAGGAATATTAATGAAAAACTTTTCAATGGAATCGGGACCAATAAGGACGTGTCCAAATCTCCTGGTATATCTTATGGCTCATTAAATAATTCATTATTCACGTCTGCCTTATGTTTATTTCTATATTCATATTCGTATTGCTGTAATAATTAATATGAATGAAGAATTTTTGAGAGTATAATTTTATCAATTAATTAATTTAATATCCAAAATAGTCTCAACACTATATATTTATTTATTTGTCC
>NW_027114778.1:70500-80077 GCF_000696795.3 Halyomorpha halys | reverse complement strand
GCAAGGAGAAAACAATTAATGTGAGAGGAAATTTATGTTGAAGATGTCCCTGAGGATGGCTGGAAGGGCCGAAACGTAGGACAAATAAATAAATATATAGTGTTGAGACTATTTTGGATATTAAATTAATTAATTGATAAATATTACCTGGTCTCGAAAAATTTTGAAATAATATAATTAAAGTATAATTTTAGTTTTTACCTATTTTAATATAGTTATTATATTATTATTATTATATATAAGTTTTCATTATCCGTTCCTTTCTCACTGATAGATTACTTAAGGTAAACCGCAGTGGTTCCAATTCATCCCTCTTCTCTCAGTTCCCAGGTGTTCCTCAGGGCAGTATCCACAGTCCCATCCTCACTCTATGTAGCTGACATCCCAACGAATCCTAACACTATTCTCACCACTTACACTGATGACACCTGTGTGCTTGTAGTCATTAATAACCTTTTAATTGCATTCCAAACTCTCCAATCCCATATCGCTACACTTGAAGAATGGTGAAACGTCAGTAGAGCTACCAATGGGTAGTTTCTCTACATACCTGTATCACTCCATTATAAGATAGAATCAAATTTACTGGATGTATTTTTATGGAAATACAGCTGTAAATATCAATAAATAAAAATATATATTTTAACAATGCGATTTCTATCCCACATTTATATCATTTTTCGATGATTTACAATAATAGTACGTATTTAAGTAATACATTTGAGAAGTTTAAAGTAAGTTAGTTTTTTGTAAATTTAAATTTTAGAGGAATTTTGTCTTATCTTGGACTATATAGAGTTACATACCATATAAAAAGCATGGAATATACTGTAAAATGACACATTTTGCTCATCTAAAAAACATCCTTGGTGGTTAAAATTGAGTAGTTGGTTAAATGTATCAATCGGAAAAACGTTTCAAAAATTATAAATTTCTTAAAAACAACAGAACTCTACGATTTTTTAAAATTGTTGAGCTGAAAAATCTTTCAAGATGAATATAACCTATTCTTTATTTTTCATTGTTCAACGTTGAAGGACAATAGTCCCATACTCATGCACCTTTGCAATCCTACAATTGAGTTGTTCTTATCAACAATTTTAATCTATGTTATATGTGTATATTTTAAATTATTGTAATCATGTTTACCACATACCTTTTTTATTCACATTCATATTTTTAAAATCCTTATTGATATAATGTCATCATAGTATATAGTAGTATGTATATAATCATAGCTGAAAATTGTTTTACAATGCAATATTTAATTTGTTTTTCACTATTGGTGCAGTCATCTATCTCTGTAACACAAACTAATGCACTATATTGGACATTACCTCTTAAGACCATATCAACATGCCCAATATGCTGTTTTATTACCTCACTATTGATATGTCCAATTTTTAATTTTTAATTTTTAAGTTAAAGTTTATTATATTTTTATGAAAGGAAATTTTTATTCCCATATATTATCTCTGATTTTTTATATTCATTCAGTTAATCTATTTATTATATCAGCATGATGTGTATTTAAATTTTTTGTAAATGAATTGCTTTCAGAAACCTTCTGCTTTTAGTGGTTTTTTTTCATGTCTATTATTGGGATTTTTTAAGTTAAAATTATGGTCTAACGTTATGCTGTGGTAAGCCAGAGAAGTGTAATTTGTATTTTTTATATTTGTACAGTTTGTTACATCCTGATTTCTACTTTTTGACCTCTCTCCAATATTTAAATTTTTTCACAATCTTTTATACAGCATTTTACTTTTCCATTTTATTTATTTTGTCCTTTATGTTATACAGTTGGTGTTGCAATTTATTGCTATTACTCAAACAATTTTTAATATTTATATGATCATCTTCTATTAAGTTTTTCTTTATGTTATCATTTAGGCCTGGTATGTATTGTAGTTAAAAATGTTTATTATTATTATCATTCTTCGATGTTTTGTGTTTGCCTTTTTCACCAATATCATTAACTGGAACCTTTTTGTTTCCTTCCTTGTAAAATTTAATTAAGTTTTCATGTAAGATAAAAAAAAAGTAGCAGTAGGATGTTGATAAGTATTACCAGTTTTTCGCATTAAAAATCACGATAAAAATGAAAGTCAAAGTCAATAGGTCACGATAGTTAATCTGCAATACAACTCAGATAAACTAATTCTTTTCTTGAGCTGAATTGTGTTTTATAACTCTGAAGTGCGAATCAGTTTAATGGGATCTTGAATCTACCACGGGCCGATGTTAATTGAAGACGGAACTGAACTCGGAATTACCAAAATGAGGTTTCACTTGTACCGCCACTCACCCGGACTAGAAATCCTTTCCTACAAATTTCACTTAACTTTAATGGAATACAGCCTTAATTAACTGCTATCCCAAATCCCTCGAGATGGTACCGCCTACTCCTTTAATCCCCTAGCTAATCCACTAGAGCCGAAACGGTCTTCCCTAAAAGATTAGCACCGACTATCTTTTTTATAGCACCCATAGTTTGGCATTATACCAAAAATGTTTCAAAAATTAATTATTGTGGTCAAAAATAAAACTGCACTATTCTTGCCCGATGTAATACTATTGATGGCTAGAATTGTCAACATGAGAATTGCATTAGTCACACGATCTAAATAGACACCTAGATTATGATCCGACATTTTCTTATGTTTGAAAGGACTTTCGGCAGATATACATATATATATACATACATGGTTATGTCCGAACATCATAAAGGAGCAGTAAATGACCAAACAGTTCTAATATTAGGTGAAATCAAATGAATGGACAAATAAACACTTTCCATTAGCCAGTAAATGGAATTTAAAATGTTTTTATTTTAAATTTTGAATCCAAACCCTCTAATCTAACATCACCACTCTTGAAGTATGGTGTAAAAACTGGAGGATTAAAATAAATCCTACTTACTCTTCGTCGTAAATCCTCGACTTCCTGTCTCACAGTGTTCTTTAATAATACCCCTCTTATTCATGTCAAACAGCTCCGTTACTTAGGACTACATCTGGACAAACGACTGACATGGAATTCTCATATAGCACTGAAAAGACAGGAAACTGCTCGTTGATTCCGATTATTACGACATTAATACCAAATTAATAAAACTAACAACTTTATTAAAACACTATAAACAAAAAGAAAATAATAGATTTTCAGTTTTTACCGGGATAGTATTAGAATTAAATGTGCCACGTTTCATCTAAATCTGATTGGTTCGGTGTAATTTGACGTGGAACGACCCTTCAGTCGAACGACTTTTAAACCAATTATTTACAATGCCCTATTTACTATTTCATATTCAATCTATCTTTCTGAATATATAAAATGTGATCCCAACTTGTTTTAAAAGTTATTAAAAAAAAAAAAAAACTCTTCTTATGAATTTAATAAATAATTATTTGACTAACATTATACTTTTCTTCTCAGGCGTTCTTCACAACAATTTGAAGCCATACTCAGTTTACAACATCATATTTAATATGTTTTACGCTTAGTGACAGGTCTGATAACGAATTCGCAATGCATTATTTTAAATGATATTTACAAATGTCTAATAACATTTCTACATTTGAAGGTATTGAGACCATCGTGTTTTAGGCGCCTCGGAGGCTTGTCAGGTATACAAGAGGAACCAAGGTTAGGAACTAGTGGGATTGGATAGTGTGGGAGTTTAGAATGGAAGAATTGCTATGCTATGGTTCCGGCTAGATCGGTTGTATATGGAAATTTAAGGGCTTCATGTATGATTTTGTTTTGACAAAGTAGTGAGCATTGAGCAATTTACGAAGGATTTAGAATTGTAAGCATTGAATACGAGAGGAATTCGAAGATTTAGTGGATCCCCAAACCTCAACTCCGTATGACCAGATAGGCCTTATGATTGTCATGTAAATCAGTCTTTTGTAATTAATAGGAAGATTAGACCGTTTGTCTAGTTAGAATTTTAGCGGAATCAAGGAGCAGTTTCCTGTTTTTTCAGTCTTTTGTGATTTAAGAGCAGAAAAAATTCAGTCATTTCACCCCATTTTTTAAGTATAGTTAGGGGAAATAAAAATGGCGGATGTTTTAAAATTTTAGAACAAATAATTTTTCATTCATCTGCATCAATAGGAAACCTAATAGAACATCATTTAAGGCAGAGTAAATTTACTAAAATATGAGCTCTAATTCAGCTGTTTACGTTGAATAATTCCCGAGATACAGTTTTTTTTTTTTTTTTTAATATGATTATAAATAATTAGTTCTTCAGTGCATTTTTTGTACTGAAAAACTAATTATTTAGATTAAATTATAACACTAGTATAATAAAATTTATTGTTGGAAATCTATATTTCAGGAACCATGAGATGTACAGATGTCTATTAGCACTCAAATTAGAGCTATTTTATGGAGTTTATATACTATTACTGTAGTAGTAATATTTTTCATAATATTTTCTAAAATAAATTGATTTCTAATTGTTCGGACAAAATTTCATATGCAAAATTCATATTAAGATGCAAATATCATAAGATAATATTAATGTATTCGTATGTAGATAAACCTTATAAACTACTTTATGGCACATTAAACTAGCTTTAATTTGTGTCCTAACTCAAATTAATTAATGACTTGAGAGACAGACATCTCTGCGTCTTATGGTTTCTTTTTTTTTTTTTTTAAATACTTTTTATTTATTGATAGATATTACAATCTGCCATGCAGTTGTGGGCAATAGGTAATAGTGATGACTGATCTCATACATACTAAAATAAAATAAATAAATGTATGAAAAAAAAACAAAAAAAAAACTCTCTTAAAATATATACAAACAGAAGAATAAACAAAATGATCATAATCAAACTATATGTATGAAAGAAAAAAAAATAACATAATGATGAAATAATATAATATATATTCACATTTACACTCTAATACACAATATTTACACAATCGACCTGAGGATTCCTGAGCCCACTCTATCCCCGCGCATCCTTCTCGCCGCATCACTGGTAGTGAGCCAGTGGAGGCTGAGCAAGTGCGCTAAAGCCGCAAACACGCAACTTGAGTGGAGAATCTTACCATTGCCAGAACTCCAATTGTCCATTTTTATTTTAATAAGTCTCGAGGCCACAGCCGTTTCAACCTTCTAGGTGGACTGTAGGGATGGGTGGAACTAGATAAGGTTTGAATCCAACGATCCTAATGGAAAGGTTTATATGGAATTTTGAGAATTTGGTTGGTATGAGGTCAAGGACAAAAGGTTATGTAGGTCATGGTGTAGTGATCTGTTGGAAACGTAGTAGGGTGCATTAACTATGGTTCTAAGGATTTTGGATTGATAGGATTGGATATGTTTGATGTCCGACGATTTAGCTGTTCCCCAAAGTTCAAGTACGTAGGTCCAGATAGGTCTGAGTATAGTCCTATAAATTAGTAGTTTGTTTTCTAGTGAGAGATGAGAGGTCCGGCTGAGCAGTCGGTATAGTTGGCTGAATTGTCTATTGAGTTCTTGTCTTTTACGTCTAGTATGTTGGTTCCAGGTGAGTCTTTTGTCTAAAATGAATCCGAGATATCGCACTGTGTCGGATCTGGATAGAGGAACATTATTAAGAGTAACAGATGGACAGAAGGTGCGGCGGAGAGTGAAAGTCACATAGGTGCATTTGGATTCATTGACTTTTATCCGCCATTGGTTGCACCATTGCTCAATCCGGGTGAGGTGTGTTTGGAGATTAGATGAGGCTGTTACAGGATCGGGATGGGAGGATAGAATAGCTGTATCATCGGCAAATGTTGCCAGGACCGTGTCTGGAGTGATGGGAATGTCAGCAGTGAAGAGGATGTAGAGGACAGGACCCAGGACACTACCTTGGGGAACTCTTGCCCTGATGGGGTAGATATTTGAGTACTCAGAACCACTGTGAACTTGAAAGGAACGATCTGAGAGATAGGAGCGGAGAGTAAGATTTGGAGTAATATGTATTTGAGCTTGTAAAGCAATCCGGAATGCCATACCCGGTCAAAAGCTTGCGCTATGTCCAGAGGCACCCGAGCAGTATTGTTGTAAACTCTGTGATTCAACTATGAATAGGATACGTTTACGGAGGATTTTTCAAAAATTTTTGAGAGGATTGGAAATAGGCTGATTGGATAGGAAGCAGGATTATTGGGAGGTTTCCCTGGTTTTGGAAAGAGAATTATAATGGAATGTTTCCAAAGGATAGGAAAGTGGGTTTTAACAAACTTACTCTACCTGAAATAATATTCTAATAGGTTTTCATGTGTTCTAGGTAGTTTTAACGATTTATTTAAGTTAAACGGTAAGTTTAACAGGCACTACTTTTTACTCCCATTGCTACGCATACTTGTGAGACTCATCAATTTTGACTCCTAATTATACATAGTTTTCAGTTAAGTAATAAAAAATTTGATTGTTTTTCTATCGGGCTCTTATTACTATAATTAGCGGATCATTTCGATAGCAATAAGTAGGTATTTGTAGTATTGTTATTGGTATTACTTTTTAATTTTTACACTACGCACAATAGTAGTGAAGTGGGATAAGAGATTTTGGAATACAATTGATGAGCCATATTCGTAACAGAATTTATCATTGGTATAATGTTTCTTTAAATCATCATTCCCACATGCGGATATATAATGACCAAAAACCTTTTAAAAAACGTAAATATATAACGAACCAGAAGGTGAAACCTTAATCAAAGGAATCCATGAAGATTTCTTCTATTTTTTTTCAATCGACACCGCTTGCTCGATCTTGAAAGAATGGCTTCCTTCAGTTTCCTGGCAGCAGCCATTTTCTTTGGCAAGAGGATATCCATCACTGGAGAAACGCGAGGTTGGAATTGAAAATTGATCTTAAGGGGGAAGGGAGAGGGTATCAAAGTTTAAGATTAATATTTTGCTTAGTTCTACAACTTGTATTATCAAGAATTTTAACTAGCAATTTGTTCTGGAAGTTGAGTAGTCTTTCATTTTTTATTAGCTGAGATAATTTACCTCCATATCTTGTATTAAACGTTTATGAGATGTCAGCATTCTACACTCAGAATAAGATATATTTATTTACAAAAGATCTCTTGATTAAGTTCATCAATTTCTTACTGATGAGTGATTAGTTTCCGTGACCTTATATACTTTCTTAAATATATATAAATCATGAGTATAAATTTTACTTAATATTCCTATCTAATTGAAAGAAGTGAGGTAATTGCATTACATATTTTTGAGATCTTACTCAACATGTAGGTAATAGGGTCACAAACCCTAAGATCCTAATTTCTTATATTTCGTTTTGTTACTCCCATATATCGATATTTTGATATGTATTCACCTTTTGACAATCCTGGGTGTTATTAAGGGGTTTCGTCATCTGCCCCTATACCTGGTCAGGGTATCCTTCTAGGAACCTTTTAGTGCGTCCCCGGATATGAAAACATCTGTGTTAAGTTTGTCACATTACCAGAGTCCCCTGAGAAAATTTTGCTAGATTTGCTAACCTTTAAGTGTTATAACAAAAATGACAGGTTTTGACGAGGGACCGGAATCAAATTAAGCAGGTGCAGGCCCTTCCTGGACATGTCAAACTTTCTCACCCACTCTCGGGCCTGGGGAGGGGGACGTCTACCTCGGGAGCGTTCTGTCACGTATGGCCAATGAGGAATGAGCTTCAAAAATAAGATAACGCCCCAAAAGGGAAGTGGGAGAAAAGCAGTAGGGCAACGAAACCAAGAAAAAGGGAACAATCAAGAGGAAGACTTAGACGAATGAGGACCAGGCTTCAGAAGGCTGAGCGGAGCAACATGCACTTCGACCAGACGAAGTCGTTAGAAGGACCACGAGACCTGGACATCCCTTATGAGCGAGACGACACCTACGAAACTACATCCCACGGCATGAATCATTCAAATCAACAGCAAGGAATCATATTTTATGGCAACCATTTATTTGAATCATTTTAATCATAGTAATAAATTGTAAATAAATACTTAGTTTCTTTATGTAGTTTATACACTATTGTATAACCCAATATACCACCCTTTATTAAACTATATAATTAATGGTAACAACATTTTATAAATATAAAGGTATTTAATTGGTAAACTGGTAAGCACACAAATAGCCTTTGGAAAAGAATCCAATCATAATAATAGTTTTTTAGGACTCAATGTATAATTAATTAATTAACTTATTTTTGGATAATTGCCTTCAGCGATTATCCTGCCATCCCGATTAAATCTCAAGGCAGTACATATCAATTTTAAGCATTACTATAAGACAAATCTCTGTTTGATTTAGCCACATCAGTGCCGATACCTGTCTGGGAAGGATACCTGTCAACACAGAGACATATAAGTTAATCATTAATTACTCAAAATTCCATAAGAACCTTTCTAATCATCCTAATCCTTTGGTTTGATCCTTATCCAGTTCCATCATCCCTAAAATCCACCTCAAAGGGTGAAACGTCAGTGGCCAAGACACTTGTAAAATAAAATCGGTAATTTGATAATGGCCAACACGTGTAGCTGATGTAGAGACGGAGCGGCTTTAGCGTACTTAGTTCTTTTGGACACCCCGAAACGTGTATTTTCATTATATTACGTTTATTGGTAAGTTAAATTAAAAACACTTATATTTAAATAATACAAAGTTGTATAACATTATGTGACATAGCATTAATGATAAGAACTACACCTGGTTACCTGAGACACAGCAGTAAGAAGGGTTGAGAGGAGTGACTTGATAATGAGATGGGCAATATCCTTGAGTGACTATAGAGCCAGCTAATGGATTCGATTGGAGAAAGCTAAGTGAATATAAACAGTAAGCTAATATAGGTGGCACTGGGAGCTGGCGATAAGGGCGCGCAACGTTCCTCCTCCTCATTCGCACAAAACCCTAAGCCCTCCATTATTCTCCGACAGGCTCAGATCTTATAATCCTCACAATTACTAACTAAATCCTTAACCAGCTAACCTAAACCAGATGACAGTCTCTCGCCTCTCGCAGAACCCGTATCTATCTTATCATCACGTATCTTATTAATAATTCAGATAATTCCATTAATATTTTTATATTATACAATAATCCTGTAGTTAATATTTTAAAAACGTCTGCCCAGTACATGGGTCGGTATACAGCCTTTGATTGTTATATCGTCTTCTGATATATATATTTTTTTAAATATACACAACTAAGCATAATAAGTACTAGCGTTCAGAGTATTTGTTAATACTATGTGTATAGCAAAAATAAGGGGAAAAAAATGTAACGTCCTTAATTATTTGTTAACCTCTACTTTTCCCCCACTCCTCCACCGCCCTCAGCTCGTTTTTGTGTTTACTTCCATCCAGTAAGGTGTTTTATTATTTCCGTTTTAATTAATTGTCAAATACCTATTTGTAATTCTTGTTTATTTTAATACTTTTCACTGTGATTCTTAATTTTTAATTTCTTAATTTCTTTAAAAATTTCTTAATTTTCTTTATTTTTTATTTTTATATAGATGTTCACACATTTCAAATCATATATTTTTAATGAGGTGTAGATAGTTGACCGT
>NW_027114778.1:65917-70365 GCF_000696795.3 Halyomorpha halys | reverse complement strand
ATAATTCTAAATTTGTTTGTATACTATTCCTTTTCAATTGTATGTTTCTCTAAATGTTGTTGTTATCTCTTTTGTTCTATAGCCCTGATGAAGACCCTTCTTTGCTGACCGAACCCCCGACAAACTTCTGTAATCATATAATTTTAAGTTTACTTTTATTTCATGTTATATATTTTCTTTTTATTGTTACATTATTTAAGTTGTTTGTATCTTTCTTAGTCCCAGTGAAGCCCTGCAAGGTGGAGTGAAACGTTGGTTCACATTAAATAGATTACTATTTGAGTTTATTTTATTTATTTATTTTTTTTTTTACGGGACTCTCTTTCTTTTTGTATATTACATGTATTAATACAAATACCCTCAATATAATAAAAACTGAGTTAATAATAACCCTTTTTAGTGAAGATTAAATCCATGTAAAAATAAAATATATGCATATTTGTGCCAAAATAAAATATTTACTTTCAGCCTTGGGAATTCCGAAACAAGCTTTGCTACGCTCCTCTGAAAGGCAAAGCAGGGCCTACAAGAGATCTCAGAACTTCTCTCCCAGTCGCGCCACTGGTATTCAAAGCCAGTAGTGACTGTGAGATTATTTAAGCAACATACTGTCATGACTTGAGTAGAGAAGCTAGTCATTGTCAAAACTCCAACAGGAATTTACAAGAGATTTCTGGGCCACTGTCACCCATAGTGAAAGGTCTAAAGGAAAGATTGTTACTGGATATGGATTGTGCTAAGGGATTAGGGTAGTGAATGAGGTTATGGTGAAAGTTGAAAGATCTGCATGAAATAACGTAAATTGAATATGGGATGTTGAGGTCATGGTGTAAGGTTTTGTTTGTTACATAGTATGGAGCTCGACTACTGTTTGTAGGACTTGTGACCGAAAGGATTGGATGCGCTTGATGTTCCAAAATTTAGGATTAGTGTTATGGTATTTAATCTATATGTCCTTTTTTCAATAATATAATTTTCTTCGAGCATATTAAATTTTTTCATATATTTAAAATTTCATTATTATTAATAAATATATCCAAAGCATTTACTTGAAAAACCGTCTAAACTTCCAATTCATTACAAAAGACTGATCTACATGACTATAATAAGGCCTATCTGGACATGTGGAGTTGAGCTTTGGGGCTCCACTAAACCATCGAATTCCTTTCGTATTCAATCATTAATGCCCCTTACATTGTCACAAATCAAGTCATCCATCAGGAACTCATGTTCCATATGTTGTATATTTGGCAGAACTAGATACCATCCTTCCATATTAAACTTCCTAATCACCTAAACCCACTTATTTATAATATGGCTTCTCCTTTAATACGTGATAATCTCACTAGGCGTTTGAAAAGAAAATGGCCCCGTGATCTTCTTTTCTAGTAACGTTATTAGAGTTCTATTAATGGCTAGATTCTCCACATGTTTGTATCATGTCATTTTATATCTAGTAGAAAATTTACAGTTGTAAATAACTATAAATAAATTATAAAGAAAAAATAATGAATATAATTTTATGTGATATTAAGAAATAATAAAGGAGATTAACAATGTAAGAGAAACATTACTTATATGTCTTCCGGTAAGGATCTATAGCAAAAAAAATTGTCAGAAAAATATAATACAGTTGGTGTCTCTATGAAAGAATTCACTAAACATATGAAAACCTATTAAATTATTATCCTTAATAAATATTTTAAATATTGAATTAGGGTTGGAACGAAAAACATTTTATTAAATAATAATAAAATAGATTTAGCCAGTTATCGTAGGTTACTTAAAAGTCACTTATTTCATTTTCCACCCAAAGATTATTTTTTTTTTTTCTCAAATTATAAAACCTTAACAATTTTAGCTCTGAAGTCAAGCACTGGAAAAAATAGAACTCTACTTAGTGGAACTTCTAACAGTAAAACGTTTTAACGGCCACCTGTGGTCTGGCTTTTAAAATTTTTTTGAGAATTAATAAGAAAGCCATCTAACTTCGGCTTTTACTCTTTACCTCTGTCGTCGGAGTCCACCATGCTCTTAAATAACTTTTTAATGGTCCTGGGTTAGAACATGATTTCATTTCATTTATATTTTTAATACTTCAAATAAATAATATTTGCCTGAATAATAGTTTAAGAAATGTATATATTGTTATCTATATTTTATTTTTATCTATTAAAAACAGTAAAAAAAAATTAAAACCACTCAACAACGTGGTTATTCTTTTATCTTATTGAAGAAATTCCATTTATTCAGGTAACCGCATTACCTGGGATTGAGTATAACTCTGGGCTTCGGACTTCTAGCTAAGAAGGAAATACATATTTTGGCAATAGAATTTTTACAAATTCTAAAAGCTTGCAATCAATCATTTGCTTGCGTATCCGAAGGTAGGATAGCATTGTATTCACAAGTGAGAAACAACTGTCCTGTTACGGTTGCCATGGTGAAATAAAAACACTGGCTAGGTCTGTGTAGACAAGAGGTGTTACGGTTGTCATGGGAAAAACAAAACACGAGCGATATTATGTTCAGACGAGTGAGTTTTGTTTTTTGTGAAGGCGACAGTTTGATTTTGGAACACGTTACGATTGTTCAATGTGAAGTGGTAATAGTTTAAAGGCCCTCTTTCTTTACTATTTGAACCGAAATAACACCATATGAGAAATGTCATCGTATGTGTTTTGTTTTTGTCAAAATTATGGTATTCTTCAATGGACGGTTATTAACTCTAGAAGTGGGGATGTAGTGCAGTGACGTTTCTTCAGCACGTACTGGATAAGAGAGTTGTAGCAGGTGCCATCCTAAAACTTGTGAGGAAGATGAGACGGAAAGGAAATATCGGACAACCTTATGTTCTGCCAGGAGTCCACCCAAGAACTACGTGGGGTTTGAACTAAATTTTATTGTGCTTTTATTTTATATTCACTTTTATACTCTTTTGGATAATAATGTAAATATAGTTATTAAGGTTAAGTCAACCTATAAGTTTTAGTTGTTTTATTAATTGATAAGAATTTTTTTTTTCCTTTTTCATTATGTCTAAATATATTTCTGCTTATTATTAAACTTTTGTACTTATAGTTATGCTGTTCTTTCTCTGCTTTCAACTTGATAATTTACTTCTTTTTTTTTGTGCTCACGGAATATTACAATTCAACAGGTGGGTAGGTAACACCCCTAGGTTTTCTGTTATCTACATGCAAAGGTATTCACCAATGGTCATAATTCAGTAATTGTTGATATAGGGGTATATTTTAGTTATATAGTGGGCATAATGCATCGGGGTTTTCGTTATTTCCAAGAAAAAATAACGTGGCGCCTAAGGAGTAATTTATTCTTTATTGTTTTGTATTTTTCCCCCGTTTTTCGATTATATTTATTTTTTTTTATTTTCATTTAATTCACCCCATTCTCCGCTGAGAGTGGGCAAGTATAAACGATAAATATATAACTAAGGATAAATCAAAATTTGCTGTTATAATCCTTTAGAATTAATTAGGCCTATTTTACGTTCCGTATGATCAAAAAACATTTGATCCCGAGTCTATCTGTAATCATATTCATGTAGTGGTCGTAACACACACTACTGTCCTATTTTCATGATTTTTTTTTTCGGTTATTGTGGTAGTCTCTGCCTGAATGGCCCCTTAATATAAATTTTATCAAATTCTGCTTTCGCTTTCGCAGGCATAAACCTATTTTCTTCAAACACTGATAAAAAACGGCTCCTATAATTTGTACCAAATTTGGGAATTAGTATAAAAATGGTACAGTATTAACTTATCATTACATCATATACCAGCTGAACGGTCCCTTCGCATTCCATTAATTCCATGGCATAGCCTCAGGCTATAGCTAGACTATACCACCTTAGCTGGACTGATATCAACACTGAGGTTATAGATACTGGAAGTCATGTAGGCAAAAGTGTAGCGTAACGGAGAGTGTGGTGGTGGGGTAATGATGTATTCTGATCATTAAATTATGTCTGAAATAAGGAATATGCGCATAATAAAATTTTGGTATTAATTAAAAATCTATAATAGCTACTATATATCAAGATTGAATCAGTATACAACTGGTATTGAACTAGTGAACATGGGTAGTAAACGAGAAAATGATCCTAAATCTAACAGTGATCGACAAAGTGACTTTAGAAAGCGTTTAAAACTGTCGGAGACACCAGAGCAAGTTTTCACGTCAGGCGCGTTTTTAACCCACACACCCGAGTGTTTTTTCAATGAAGGGTATGAAAAAGCAATTCATCAAATTCTACCCATTACCATGCTTACGGATGTTGAAATGTATTTTCCTTAAAAAGCCTATATTTAAAAATTACTAGAATCTATAAGAAAGTTGTGGACTTTTGTTGAGAGCATGGTAGCGCTGTGTTGCTATCAGACACAATTCGGTATCTTGGCTTCCTATTTATATATAAAATATAATTT
>NW_027114778.1:62223-65852 GCF_000696795.3 Halyomorpha halys | reverse complement strand
TATATAAAATATAATTTTTATTTATTTATTTTTTTAAAAAAGAAGAAGACAAATTTCCAAGTAAATCATAGTGCTCTTTTAGATAATTTGTTGATACTTTCCTGATTAGTTCAAGTTAAAACATTAATATAACTGTGAATAGAGCAATTGAGAAATTCAGGCAGACTACCAATTAGGGATTCTAAACACACAGGTCTTTCAAAAACTAGTCATTTAGTTGTAAATATCGAAACATTTGACGTCGCGGACAAGAATTTCGAAAAGCTCTCTATGAAGACCTGCTTCACCATGCAAAGTTCAATTTACACCGGAACTGAACTGTAATGACCATACTCAGCGACGAGAGTTTTTTAAATGAATAATTAAAGATTTACTAAGTATAAGCCGATTTTTCGAACAAAATCCCCATTGTCAGCAATGAAGTACATTTTCACCTTGATAAATCATCACAAAGGTCGTATTTGGGATTTGGAGAACCCACATTTGATTTTCGAAACACAAACACTGTTGTGTTTTCAACATGTGGTTTCAACGAGACTGCCAAATACCATACAGCTCATGAAACAATTAAATTACTGCGAGACATTTCCTGGATTGGGAAATTGGATTTCTTTTTACAGGGTTTTTAGAGTAAAATATCTAGGCCAACAAGCTCACAAGCACACGTGCATTGAAAGAGGAAATTCAAGACTGAATAAACGAAATTCAGCAACAATTAAGCAAAAAGGTCATGGAAAATTTCGACCATAGAGTACGTATTCGCCTGCAAAGCCGTGAAGACCATAAGCTCTGTTTGTTATTCGATACATAACCTTAACCTATGTACTTTACGTTTCAATTAAAGAAAGTAACAATTTAAAGAAAGGAACTTTATCTTTTAATTAGTTCAAATCGTGCTTTAATTTTTGAATGCTCTATATATTGGATGAAAAAAATGAAATACATTTTTAAAAAACACATATTGAATACCTCTAGCTAAATTAGAAAAACTCAAATAAGAATTCCAAAACTTGTTCTTTGTTTTTGAGCCCATTTGCCAAGTAAATACTGATAGAACAACGTTTTAAATTTAAAATAAAATCTGAGGTGGTAAATTTCAAAGATGTGTTAAATTGATATGGAATGAACCAGAAACAATTCTAAAAAAGGCTTGTTCCTTGTTAGGTAAAATTAATATCAGCTGAATCAAGGGCGTACCCAGGACTAAAATTATGTGGGGGACAACCCTTGTTTGTTCAGGTTGTGACATATGAGCATGCAAGAGGTAAACAAAAATTAAGAACATTATATATAATTATATCAGTGTTTTATTAATTATTACAATTATTTACTTGAAAAAAAATTAATTTTTACTTCCCGTCTGGCGACGCCCATAAGATGAATATAATTTTGATGATTTATTTGATTTGTTTTCACAACAAAGTCTAATCAAAAAGCTCAATAGCGTTAACAATATAACTTTAGTACTATCAATTAGTATTAATGAAAAAGAGCTACAAAGGCTGAGAACAAACTGTAACAAAAGGAAACTTATCTGACCCACTGGCTGTTGTAAGACATTCTTAACTATTGTGTTGTTATCTCTGAAGAGATGGATTGTTTTATATTATGGCTGAAATAAAGGCGTTTTCAAAGCCAGGTGTGAGTACATTGTTACTGTGATATATAATGGCTTTCTATACAGAACCTATTTGCGTCGTTTTAAGTGTAGCCAATTAAATTAGAGATGGCATTAGATTCCAGAAATGTATTTCAATGTGAAACCACTTAATAGTTCTCATTGAAATTAAATGTAACAAAGGAACACAAAAACAAGTACTAATTAAAAATGTGTACCATAACTCTAGGGATGGTTTGTTTCAGGCTAATTTAGTAAAACAATAATAATAAAATCTTGGTATTTTAAAAATAAATCAATCTTAATGCATATGAAAACATTCTTAATATATTCTATTTATCTAATTAATGCTGTAAACCAACTTTCTCTACTTGGTGGGTCCCAAGTTTGGGTTCCATAAAATTCGAAGCCCAAGCAATCCGAATTTTATACTTAAAGTTTCTGTCTGAGGGTTAATTTAGAACGTTTGTATTGTATGGAATATAATTGTCAGAAATTTAGCCTTTTACGTTTTTTCTTGACGTGTGGCCCGATGTCGACCTTAGGTAAATCATAGGTACTTCACCCATTTCATAGGTAAGTCCTTAATAAGTTACAGTGTTTTTTGTAGTATGGGATGATTTTATATGTAAACTGAAGGATATTTTTTGTGTCGTACAGTAAATTTGACTTGTGGTTAGTCTGAATTTTTCATTTTGTGCAAAAGCTCTGTGTATTAGTTTTTTAATTACAAATTAACACGTGATGTGAAATACGACAAATGTGTGATATGAAATACCAAACGACAAAAAAATCTATAGAATATTAAAAATATATATTAATAGTTGTTCAATATTGGTGGTTCAAATAGTTGCAAAATATTCCTGGAGCTCATTCAATAATTAAAACCATTGTTTAGACTGGACCTTCCTCAAATTTTAAGTTAAGTTAAGGAATTAGGTCCAGGGCTAGGTAATATATCAAAAGGGCCTTAGTTGGAAAAAGTAATATTAAGAAAAAGTAATATATTAAATAAAATTAAATAACTGGTGAAAGGGGGAGGCCGAAAATAATACAATTAGGTTAGTTAATAATTTTGATATGGGGTAAAAGTGGTCTATAGGTGAGATGTGAAGAGGGTCACCATTTGGGTTGGTAGAAAAGATCTTACTTGTGTTACTGGGTGCTCGCTGTCTGCACTGTTATGTTATGGGTCACCTGATGGATTGTGTGCCACTGCTTCTCTACGGAGAAAGGTGGCCATTCTCTGGGCTGTGCTCGGTACTGACTTCTTAGCCAGACATACTTAGTTGGCCGTGGTACCAAGAAGAGTATTCGTTCGACACTCAAGAGCACGCCCTCTTGGAGTCTAATTATCCGCTTAAACTCTAGGTAGTACTAGGTTACGTGGATATCCTAGTGGCATATGGCGCACCCCTCTAGTCTTTATGAATATACAGGCCAGCTATATAACACCAACACATAATTGATATTTCTGTGGACTGAACAACCATCTAATGAAAAAAGTGTTGTTTTATATTATATATTAGTAGGGTTTATTTTTTAATTGTTAACTAAACTTACGAATTCCACTCTTGTCCAATCCTTACGATACAAAATCCCTCGTAAAATCCTCTATGCTTACTTTATCACAAATAAAATCATCCATAAAGACCTTAATGTTCTATTTATAACCAATCTAGATATCAACCCTTCCATTACAAACTCCCCTATCACCCAAATGTACTAGTTTATTACAATCCTCCGATGCGTCTGAAAAGAAGATGGCCTCAAAAACTTCAAATGTGGAAATGTTATTGAAGTGCTACCAATGTTAGTATTTTCTATACATGCCTGTATCATACCATTATAATCTTTTTTTTTTTTGGAATTGATAGATTTATTTATTGATAAATATTACAATCTGCCACACAGTTGTGGGCAATAGGTAATATTGATAAATGATCTCATACATACTAAAATAAAAAAAATAAGAAGTAAAAAAAAAAATAAAAAAATAAATAAAATAAAA
>NW_027114778.1:42288-57488 GCF_000696795.3 Halyomorpha halys | reverse complement strand
TGTTAGTATTAAGGAACGCATACACTGTTCACTACAATTTTATAAATAAGCGACAACTCACCTATATTTTAGCTCTCATGTGAGCAGTATCACTTATTATTACACTGACACTGTTTTTCACTACTGTTTTTTATTTTAGTTCACTGAAAAAATAGTCTATTGTGGGACACGAAGTAGCATATGTTCATTTGCTAACTAGCGCATGCGCACACTCACCATTATAATCTAACAACAAATTTACTAAATTTACTTTTATTTAAATTGTAAATGTCAATAAATAAATTTAAAAACAATTGTTAATTATGAATCATAACGATTGAGGAAAAATCCTCTCAGGACGCCATTAATCCAACATTGTAAAGAAAAAATAATATTATTATTATTATTGGCGTGACAGACAATAGAGGTCCAAAACCTCGCGCTATGTACATAGGAAATACATCACGCGTTTCATGACGAGGTTTTCATAGGGTAGGTTCGTCACTCCCACGCCTATTTTTGAGAGTGTCACCCATTGGTTTACGGGCCTCACAAATGCCCGGGGGAGGTTGTGAGTGAGTATTGCATATTTATCTGTTTGAAAAAATCCCGGGTATGGCTTGGGACTCGATCTCGTAACCTTCGGGTTGGTTTACTGGCGCGTTACCACGCTGCTACCGTGACCCCCAAAGAAAAAAGTACTATATAAAAAGATTTTTTCTTTTTTTTGACCAATTTTATTTTCAAAAAATTCTATTTAATCCATGAATACATTTTGACATTTTTACCCTTTGCCCTTTTCAAACATTTTTTTTTTTTTCTGTTTTCATTTAGTCATCTTATTAAACTGGTATTATAAATAAAACTTTATGAAATTTTTTTTTTGGGGGGGGTACTTTTTCTTTAAAATTAATATATATTAATTAAACATAATTCTTAAATTGCTTTTATAAAAATACATAAACTGATATGTTGTTTTATTCTTTTTTGGGGACAAAATTTAATTATGGATTTTAAATAATGTTAAGTTATAAGCAAAATAATTAAAATTTAATGTTAATTAAATTATATTAAATGTAAATTAATGATAAAAAAGTTATTTTTATATGATAAATTGATAACAGAGTCCTAACCTGTTGAAGATAGGTTCTGTTAAAAGTGATAAGTATAAGTTAAAAAGAGGAGATTGTTTGTATAAAAGGGTTTTTAAATTTATGATATAAAAAAAGTTATGTAAGTAAGTAATCAATTTAAAAGCAAACATTTTTTGAAATGGTTATGATGTTATTTTAATATTTAATTTATTTTAAAGATTGTGACATGGGCAATTAGCCTGCAAATGAAATTAAAAACAATGACATCAATATTTAAGGTATAGCCTAAGAAATCAGTATGTAGTTAAGGAAATCATGTAATTATTATAAAAAAAAAAAACAAAACATTTTTATAGGTTGTCTTCTTGAAAATGGCCTGAGGGCCGAAACGTTGTAGAGTTTTTTAAAGAATAAAGGTTGAGAGAAAAAATAAATTTTTGATCATTTTTTCTCTCAACCTTTGAGAAAAAATGATCAAAAATGGTGTATGTTAATAGTAAAGTAAACCACTCTCAAACAATCATATAATAAATAATTAATCTAAAATTTATTTGTTTCATTATATTTTCAAACTACGTTGGAAACAAATATTCATAGCTTTTTTTTATCTATTAATTGATAAATTAATAATACTAAAATCGGTGATAAGAACATTACTTATGGTGTTGGTACATATTGAAATTTACAGATGATGTGTTATATTTCTATGATCTTTATTTGATGGTTCGATTTTAATTATTGAAGATGCGTGTGCTCTGAGGTTTTATCTAGACGCAGTTTTCCGTCTTAGTAAAACCTGACTTAACAAAGTGTTGATTAGTTGGTTACTAACTGCTGTTTCAGAGTTAATCTTTCAATAATACTTCCAATTTATTTTTACTTGCTATTATTAGTTTACAAAAGCCATTATATCGTTGTGATTTTTATCTGTAATGTTTGGACCTCAGTTGAGGATCCTCAATGATGGTAGAAGCAGTGGGGTCGCACCCCTCCTTTTCAGGCAGGGCTCCCCTCTGTTTCCAAACTAATTTGTTCCCCTTTGCACCGTTTCTTAGCTCCTTGATTGTGAGGAAACTTATCCTTTCTGACTCAGGTTTTTTTTTTTTTTCCACCAACAAAGTTTTCTAATCGAATTAAAAACATTAACGTGTTAAACATGATTACTTACCTTTAAGCAATCACTATTTCAGATTATTTAAATGGAAAATTGAAAAAGAGGAGAAGCCGCCTAAATAAGGGTTGAAAGTATAAAAGATAATTATGTACTCTTATCTTCTTTTGTCATAATATCATCATATTGTCTTTTAAAATTTTAATGCTTTTGTTGTTTATAAAAATCTATTTCTGACATTAAGTTGAAAAGAAACACTAATTGATTCTTCTTCCTCCATGCTCCTGAGAATATATTTTTAGTACTTTAATTATTGCCACTCTGTTTTACGTAAGATTCTGAACTTAAACGATATATAAAACAGGAGAATTGAAAATATCGTTAGGAACATACACGAGGACAGAAAAAAATTAAAACAATGATTATTTAGTGATTTCGGTTCAAGTTGTTCCAAAATATATACGGGATCATACGGGATATCACACCATCCTCAATATGACACCATCCTCACCATGCATGCGGATGACACATGTGTGCTCGCAGTTAATAATAACCCATTAATTGTATCCCAAACTCTTCAATCCCGTATCACAGCCCTCGAAGAATCTTGTCGTAATTGGAGCATTAAGATAAATTCCAACAAATCCCACCAAATCACCTTTACCCTTCGTCATAAACCTACTAACTGCCCTACAGTTTCATTTAATTATGTTACTCTTACCCCTGTCGAACAGATCCGCTACCTTGGACTACATTTAGACAAACGATTAACCTGGAATCCTCACACAAGATTGAAAGACAGGTAACTGCACGTCTATTTCGATTATTACAGCACTTACTAGACAAACGGTCTGAACTTCCAACACATTACAAAAGACTGATCTAAATTTCTGTAATAAGGCCAATGTGGAGTTGAGCTTTGGTGCTCCACTAAACCTTCGAATTCCTCTCGTATTCAATCCTTACAATCCAAAATCCTTCGTCAAATCCTCAATGCTCCTTACTTTGTCACAAATAAAATCATATACATAAAGACTTTAATGTCCCCTATGTAACCGAACTAGCCCGAACCAGATATCACTCTTTCCAATATTAACTCCCTAACCACTCAAACCCCCTTGTTTCTAACTTAGCATCCTCTTCCATTCCTGACAATCCTCCGAGGCGCCTGAAAAGATGATGGCCACGATACCAGCTAATGTAAACTGTCACTAAAGTGCTACCAATGGATAGTTGCTCTACACGCCTGTAACTCTCCATTTTAACTAATATCAAATATACTGAATGTATTATATGATATACGGTTGTAAATTTCAATAAAGATATTTAAAAAAAAATTGGCCCGAAATAAATATACCTCCTCTCATTCCAAAATCCTTACACACCCAAACCCATTATTTCTTAATCTCTCATCCTTAACAATACCTGATAATCCTCCGAGGCGTCTTAGAAAAGAATATAGCCACAGGATCTTCTAATTTAAAGCATTGATTGAAGTACTACCATTGGGTGGCTCCTTCTCAAGATTATCATGTGTTCTAAAACGTTTGTCACATTTACTTATTGTATTTTTTTTATGCAGTTTAATTTCACGAAATAAATAAACATTTAAAACATACAGGACAAGTAAAAACATTTCACATAATAATTATTGAGTATTTTGTGTTCAAATCGTTTCAATATATTTATGGCTAGATCTAAGTGAATAATTTGAGCTATCAAAATTCTAATTCTGTGGAGCAGATATCTACAAAAAATATTACATAGCTTCAGTTAAGATATCAATATTCCAAAACAAATTTAACTTCTTGTGGCTGCTCCGTTGTTGGGTAAAATTATTATATCGTCTTATGTAATGTAACGATTTCAATGAAAAATACATGGATATTCAAAAACTTTTGGAGTCTATAAAATCAAATTTAAAAATTCAGTGTGAAAACACTGAAATAATGAATAATAGGAATGGTTATCCTTCGATACAAAACAACATAAACTAGATAACAATTGGAATGGATTGAAGAACGTACAAGGAAAAAGAGAAAAATATGTGACTAAAAATTACAGTGACAAACTCTACTGGAAAAGTAAAACGAGATTACAACAGTTGGACGTATGCAAACAAAGGACATTTGTGAAAACAAATTATAGCGTATGGAAGAGACAGAACATGACGTTCATATCCAGGCTGAATTTATACAAGTGTTGCATTTCACACGAAACATGGGCATTGATGCTATATTACTGGCACCGCTTCGAAATAAGTATCAAAAGAAAATAGTGTAACTGGAACTGAAATTATAAACAGTTCATTGTCCTTCATTTAATATTTAATAAATATTTTGTTTATTAAGGTAAGGAAATTACTTTACTTTTTATCATGTCTCTGACACAGCCCTTTGTAAATGTATAATTTTCACATACCCTTTTCGATGCAGAGAATATATATCATCTCAGCATTGAATTTTTTTTGTGGTAAAAAATATAAATATCGTGAGTGAATAAATTCATACTAATGCCAAGATGAGGGGGTAAGGAGAAGATCCTGGAAGACGAGAAACAACAGAAGATTCAGGAAAACTCAAATAATATCTCTATTTAGTCCTTATAGAACTTCATCATAGAAATCAGTTCTGATCATATATTTCACAGCTAGTAGTAAACATTTCCTAGCTCTTTTAAAAAATTGTGCCCTATTTTGGCGCATACTCTTAATTTTTTTTTTAAATTTCACTCAACGATATTTGCAATATATACGAAGAGAAAGTACTGCGTTCGTACCAAAGTTTTAATTTGAGTTTCGTGATGAGAGGATAATTGACTCTAAATAATAAATATGAGGAGAAGATGGTTTGGAGAGTGGTCAGAGAATAACACGAATAAGGTAAAAAAAATTATTTATTAGTGCCAACGTTTCGGCCAGAATTTCTAGCCTTCATCAGGACTAAGAACAAAAAATAATTTAGAAACTAATGAATACAAGAATATATAGAATGATTAAAGTAAATAGTAGAACGGAATCAAAATTGGTAACAATATTGTAATGAAAAAGTTGGAAAATAAAAATATATGTAGGTAATTAAATATGTCAGTAGAACAACGTAATTAATGAAATAAAAATATAAAGCAAAGAAACAACGAAATATGAATATTTTATTATAATTATAATATGGGCAACAGAACATGGAGGTCTAATTCCTCTCGCGATGTATTTCCTAATACATCGCGCGTTTCTTGACGTGTCTTATTTCGTACGGTGGGTTCGTCACTCACACGCCAATTTTTTTGTGAGTCCCACCCATTGACTAACGGGCCTTACAAATTCCCGGGGGAGGTTGTGAGTGAGTTTTGCATTATTTGTGCTTGAAAAAGCTCGGGTGGGACCGGGGTTCGATCTGACAACCTGTGAATTGGTAGACTGGCGCGTTACCACGCTGCTACCGCTGCCTCAAATGAAAAAAAAAGAATCAAAATACAGATATATCATATTATAAGAACATAACACTAATCATAAAAAAAAAATGCTCAGTCTGAGAAAATCTCTCGTGCACAACTGGTGTAAGTGAACAGCAGGACTGGGGCATATCGGTCTTTTACACTGGTGGCAATTCTTTTTTGTTTAGAATGCCTGAATATTGCCTGAATTAAAAAAAATAGTATTCATTCGGCACAGCGATAGAGGAAAACATGAAAAGACAAATTTTTATTATAAAGACCACACTAGCATACACTTATACGATCGAAGTACAATTCATAATAAATAATACGTACCTAATGAAGTTTCTGCTTCTTCAAACCTACGATTCCCTAGTTCTGCTGATGTTTTCCCTCGAGGAAAAAATATTTTTATGGATTAACTGCACTTGTGAGAAAAATCATCACAACTTATATTTTTATAGCAGCCTTAGTCACGCGTGAGATAATGTCTCACGAGAAGGTATATTGTCAGAGAAAGAGGGCAGGACGCTTACCCAGAGATGCTAGAGTGATTGAGAGGGCGAAGTATAGAAGAAAGAGACTGTGAACTACAGATTCCAGGAAGATGAAAACCACAGTTTTCCTGTAGCAGCTTCTAGACCAGAGAAGCAATTAACTTGAGAGAACTTCTCTCTTAGCGACCAATGATGTGTTTAGTATGACAAAGAAGTAATTATAAAATATGACAATAGTAATATATATGTTGAACAAAACTAATAACATAAATAAGGAAAAACAAGAGAAGAATAGAGAAGGAGAACGTGGGGGGGAGGGTAAAAGACAGGCAAGAAAAAAGATAATTCATATTTCGTTGTTTCTTTGCAGTATATAACTATATATTTTTATTTAATTGATTATATTATTTTACTTACATATCTAATTACATATGTATACGTTTTATTTTTCACTTTATTTACAGTACTTCATTTTTATCTATTTTCATTCTGTAGAATAATTTACTTCAATCATTATATACCCTTTACACTTATTATTTTTATATTTATTATCTTGTTTTTGTTCTTAGCCCTGATGATGGCGGGACATTCTGGCCGGAACGTTGGCAATAATAAATAATTTTTTTTAATCTCATTTGTGTTATCCTCTGACCGCACCCCCTACCATCTCCTAATATAAAAAATATGTCCATAATTTTCCCAATTGCATTTTTTACTTCCTTATATTTTGTTTAACTTAAAGTTATATTCGTTATCCCTACCTCGAGGAGCAGTGAAATACAAATGTTTATACCACTTATGATTGTTTCGTCTTCAAAAAAAACAAAAACACAGAGAACTTCACAAACCGCGTTTGATGGCTACATGAATATTGAATTTATATCCGAAGTGATCCTCTTGTTAAATGTCCATATAATGTTTACAACTGGAAATAGGAATCAAGACTCATATTGCACTCTGTCAGACGGCAATTCCCCCACCAGTTTACGAACATCCTTCGTAAGCAAAAAAATGACATAATACATACAGAGAGAAAAAAAAAGTGAAACATATTTCTATATACTAAAAAAAAAAAAAATAACTTCTACAGAATCCGTAAAATAAAAAAAATCACAAATTATCACAATTATTAACATTCAAAAACACAACACTAGGTAATTTGAATATTGAGTTGAGTAATTCTCATTTTATATGTTCATCAAATGTTTAAAAGTAATATTTAGGCTTAAATTTGACATCGAACTCTGTTTGACTTTAGCTGAACGATATAAAAGTAGAAAATTTTGTTAGTAAACATTTTTTTTCTCCTTGATTCTATCATAAAATTCTTGTATACTTCATATTATCCATACATTTTTAATGACTTTTAATAATGCAGAATGATTAATTTTTTCATAAAAAAAATTAAAAATACTTCAGAGCAGTCATTCCAAAACTTGGTGCCCTAAGATTATGCCAGAGGTGGCACAAGCGAAGGCCACTTTCTAATAATTCTAAAAAAAAAATTAAAACATTACAGTGTATTCCAATATTTATTCTGCAATATTTTTCTACTTATTCAACCGTTCTGAGGTAATTGTGCCGCAATTTTATTTTACTCCAAGAAGCGAAACACACTTTTTTTGGCTGAAAAAATGTTTGGGTAACGCTCCTTTAAAAGAATATTTATTTTGAAATTCGGCATTCAAGCCCTGTTAAACTATGAAGATAAGACTTTGTTGATATCAATTTTATTTTCCATTGCAGATTTATCTCATTTATCAAGTAATGTTTATTATATAACTAGTGGGGGATCCTGTTCAAAGAACGGTTATAATTTACCTCTCCCTCACTCAGGATTATGTTTATTTAACTTTTAATTTATCGTTTGTTTATTCCAATTTTTAAAACTTTATTATGCTGTCAAATTCATTATTTGATCATTAATTTTCGATCTATATATGGTATAAATATACTTAGCATAGAGGTCATACAATTCACCTAATGATTCTAGCTTCATATAGATTGTTGTTCTTTTTTTTCGAGACATTTTATTCCAAGTTTTTCAAATTAAAAAAAACAGCCTATATCCTGGATCTTCTCACTCAACGATCATCCATCTATTCATTAAACACCAGATCCCAACCGATCAATTTATATATGCCCTCCTATAGAATCGCCTCCTTTAGCAAATCCTTCGTCATTCATACAACCTCCTGGAATTCTCTGCCTATATCCATTCCCAATCCTTTCTTTTAAACAACACCTATTCCTTCACCAACTGCATAACTAAACCTTCGTATCATTGTGAGCTATATATACAGCCATTATTGATTACTATTATATATTATAATTTAACTATAAGGTTTTTATGTTATATCAACTTGTTCACTGAACTTTTTTAAATGTCTGCCAGACAATTAACCTTAATTTGTGAATGTATTTAATCTAAGGGGAGATTTGTACCAAAATAAAATCATTTTTTATTCATTCATTTAAACGGGAATTGAATTTTACGATATTTGATCTAATTTATATTTGAAGGGGATATAGATGTAATGGATTTTCATCTTTGGTAGTACTGGGCCGATTAATTTTAC
Source organism: Halyomorpha halys (assembly GCF_000696795.3). Lineage (NCBI taxonomy): Eukaryota > Metazoa > Arthropoda > Insecta > Hemiptera > Pentatomidae > Halyomorpha > Halyomorpha halys. The sequence goes on along the minus strand of NW_027114778.1, from coordinate 48,796 downwards.
TTTTAATAAATCACTCAAAACAGTAACTTCTCAATTTACAAATAAGTGATAATAAAGGATTTGAACTAGAGAATCATAAAAAAGAGTTTCTTCTCACACTACAAATAAAAAATGTTAAAGGGATGGTGGAGATGAAGAATCACTAAAATGTCCCACTTTTTATTTCACAAAAATGAGGTAACCGAGCATTTGAGATAGTCAATCCCTAAAAAAAAAAAGATACATCTTATCCCGCATAAAATGTATTGACGAAGGTTTGTGATGATGAATTATCAGTACGAGTTACATCACATACCATTAAAAAGATTTATTTTCAGCATAAGAAGATCACCGTGAATTTGTTTTTAGTTGAAAAAGGCTCAAGAGAAAGTATGGGAACTTTAGATATTTATTGAAAATTGGCATTTAAGCTCTGTTAAACTATAAAGATAAGACCTAGCTATTATAGAAGATCACTCAGTTTTTATATTTATATACCAAATTTAGAACAAATAGATCAATTTTTGAGGAAAAAAAAAATAAAATGTGAAAAATCTATTCTGTAAAGTGGTGTTTTCGGCTAAAAAATGTTTTTGCACATCCCAAGCATATTCCCGCTTACTAAGTAATTTCAGTTTCGTAAGAATATTCGTTTTTTAAGCTAAGCTGATTACATACAGACACAAAATAATTTCTCTCAGAGGACCTCGAAATTTGTATTTCCGTCGAAAATCCTAATTCGAAATTTTGCTTTTTGCAATAATTACCCTTACTATGTGTTCCATACATAGGTTGGTGGAAGTAAAATGGCTTCCTAAGTCATACTTCACATTTTCTCTCAATAACGCTACGATGTTACTACCAAGTTAGTTATTTACTAGAAGTAGCATCAAGAGATTCTTTATAGAGTAAACAGCAACATTTTATGTTAGGTTGAAAGAGTGCAGGACTCCAGGTAGGTTAGATAAGTCGTAAGAGAGAGAGAGAGAGCTTCAAGATTGAGAGAGGTAAGAGACGACTTTAAAAGCAGAAGAGGGCTTCCATTGCTAAGATTGGTCTAAGTGGGCAGCCCTTAAAGAGCTCCTCCCCGGTCTACATTAACCGGAGAGGAATGGCACGGCCCACCTCCGAGATAAGCAAGATAGATCGTTGATCTCCTCTGAATAAAAACACTGCTGCCCCCTCCCCCCGGATAGTAATTTCTTCCATCCTAATTCCTTTTAAAAATGCAGAGAATCTTAAAATGTAATTAGTATTGTGGCTAACAACTTATGTTTAGGCGTATAGGTTTTAAATATGGACTTCTTATGGAATGAATTATCTTTTTCATTTATATGTAAATTTAATACTCCTAGTTTCTTTATAAAGAATTATCAGCTTTCCTTTGTTAATAATAATGTTATTAACTACGTTTTTATATTAGTTTTATACACAACTGGATTTGAGACGAACAGTGCCTAAAATATATTAATGTGTGCAATCACAACACAAAGAGATCATATACCAGGAGTTCGGCTAGTTAATTTCATCTGCAATACTTTACATGGCAAAAAAAAAAGAATTGAAGGAGATGGTTGGGGTGCGGTCAAAAAGGAACGACTATTTGGCAACGTTTCACCCCTCTCTGCAAGGCTTCATCAGAGCTGTCAAGTCAAACATGGAGCGAATGGTAAAAAAGTGGGTGAGTTAAAGCATGTACAGTGTTACAGTCCTGTAACTCATCCGTTTTTTTTTTAACAAACCGGCGCCGCTGCATTTACTGGATTGCTAACGAAACCCCTCAACTCCCCTGGCTATAAGATCCCTGCAAATTGGGGCGAAACGTTAGCAAATAAATAGTTGTTAACTTTTTTTGTTAAACTTTAAGTGTTTAATACATAGTGGAATATCTCACATTAAAAATATTTTAATTTTACGATTTCCAATGAAAACACCTTTGAAAAGGGGTTACTTCCTCTCCTAGGGTCGTATTCTAGACTTCTCCAAAACTAGTAGGTCCCACATAATAACACCAGTCTATAGCTCAAACTATAAAATTCGTCAAACAAAATTAAAAAATAAATCTTTTCTCAGATGTAGAAATGTAATAACCAAGTAGCAATATGTGCCACAGCCCGTTTGGAGAAGCGGTTTTTTAATATTAGATATTTTCAATCAATTTTATATTATACTTTACTTGTAATTAAATTAAAAGGTTTTAAAGTAATACTATAGTTAAAATACCTTCCCTAATATCTATCACAAAAATAAAAAAATGAGGAATTTTAGTCACATATACAATTTTAGTACAAATGGTACCAATTTCCCAATTGAATGATTAAAAACAACTTATGCTAAAATAACTAAATTTTATTTTGTAAAGAAAATGAATTAAAATGATTATATACAAATAATTTTTGATATTTGTGACAGTGTTTAATAATTTATGGCTTTAGCACACTTGCTCAACCTCTACTGGCTCATTACCAGTGATGCGGCGAGAGGGATCTTTTGAGCTCTGCTCTACCCCTCAAACTTGGGTGATAGACTGGGCTCAGGAATCCTCGTCGTCGATTGTGTAAATATTGTATATTAGAGTGTAAATGTGACTAGAGACTATATTATTTTATTTATTTATTTTTCATACAGATAGTTTGATTATGTTCATCTTGTCTATTCTTTTGTTTGTATATATTTTAAGAAAGTTTTTTTATTATTATTATTCTCATTTTTATTTTAGTATGTATGAGATCATTCATCACTATTACCTATTGCCCACAACTGTGTGGCAGATTGTAATATCTATCAATAAATAAATCTATCAAAAAAATAAATAAATACAGGAAATCAGTATTGCCACAGTGAATAATATAAATATATCTGTTCTAAAACGACTGAGAGTTGGTGAGCTACGTGAAAGTAGGGTGGTGTGCATAGCAAACCAGTATTTCTTTTTAATAATCATCTTCGATATAAATATTATTTATAACTTTATTTTTATTGTACTAGTACTATATTTTTTTAATTATTAAAAAAAATCTACGATTCTAACATTAGGCCTTGAAATAATGTGTAAACAGTTCTTCTCTTTTCTAATTATTGAACAACTGGATGTAATAAAAACGAAGAGAGGGCCAGTCGATATGGCCTCCAGCCTCGAGCTTTATTGGCCTTTGTGGTTCTTTTGTATCCACAACCATAGCCATCTTCTTTAAGGTAATAGCATAAAGAAAAAACTATTTTATTCCTCAATGGAAGAAGTTAGTTGCCTGTATAAAGTAGATTGTAGGATGATAGTCCGGATGGCGTTCAATAAAGTTTCCAAAATAGTAGCAAAAAAACAATTTATTGTTAACCAATGTTTAGTTCCACTTTGTGGGGCTTCGTCAGGCCTAAATGAATTACTTGTCACAGTTTTACTACCTAATATTTTAATCCATATTGTTCTTAGTTTCTCTTAGTTTATTATGGCATTATTTCTCCCATTTTTTAAATTTTATTTCTATTCTTATTTAATAACTTTATTTTTATTTTTATCAATATATTTGTATAAACTTTTTGTCCCGTTCAATATTGTATGTACTACATCATTATACATTATAATATTAAACAAGATATTAGATTATCCAGTCAGTTTACCTATCTATATGTTAATAAAAATCTAACCCTTCTGAAGGGTTAGAGAAGTTGGGAGAATTAGTAGGGAAATACCTGGCCTACACTCCCAACTTGCCACTTGTATTATTTCAATCTGGCTGGTACTTTGTTACGATTGCCATGGTAAGATAAAAACACTGGCGATATCTGTGTAGACAAAAGTGATTATGGGAAAAAACAAAAACACGAGCAATATGTTTAGACGAGTGGGCTTTGGTTTTGTGAAGGGGAATCTTCGGCACGTCCTGGATAGGAGAGTTGTGGCATTACATCGTTATAGATTTTATCTCTATAATTCTGGTGATACGGTGACCGGAAAGGAAATATCGGACAACCATGTGTTCTGCCAGAAGTACACTCAAAGACTACGTGGGGTCCGCACTAAATTTTATTTTAATATCACTTTTATATTCCTTTGTACAGTAATGTAAATAATAGTTGATAAGATTAATCATTTAAGTTAAAGTTAAGTCAACCTATAAGTTCTCATTGTTTTATTAATTGATATGGATTCTTTTCTTTTCTTTTTCATTCTGTGTACATATATTTCTTCTTATCATTAAACTTTTGTACATATAGTTCTTCTGTTCATTCTTATGCCGGTACACTACTTTCAACTTGTTAATTTTACCTATGTTTTTTTTGTTAAGTTTACTTAATATTTCGATAATTCAACAGGTGGAAGGTAACACCCCTAAGTTTCCTGTTATCTACATGTAAAGGTATTCGCCAGTGGCTATAATTCGATTATTATTTATATAAGGGTATATTGTGGGCATATTGTTTCGGGGTTTTCGTTATTTCCAAGGAAAAAATAACGTAGCACCTAAGAAGCAATTTATTCTTTATTGTTTTGTCTTTTTTCCCTTTTGGCGATTATACTTATTTTTTTTCCCTTTAACTCACCCCCTTCTCCGCTGAGCGTGGGCAAGTGTAAACGATAAATATATAACTAAGGATAGATCAAAATTTGCGGTTATAACTTCCCCCTTGTATTTCTTATTTTTATTAATTTGCTTAATATTTCCTTTTACTTGTTACTATAGCTCACCTATGCCACATTTACTTCACATGTCTGTTTAACTTTTACACCTACCTCTTTACCATATTATTACTAGTTCTAAAGAGTATTTTTCTACTTGTTATTACTCTAGTTCTATACTTAAAATTCTATCACTCCTGGCTGAATTTATTAGTAACTAGTGTTTCTCGTCCACCTATATGTATACTTCCTTAAATTATTATTATTTTTTGTTCTATATTTTATAAACAAAGCTATTTATTTTACATATTTTTGTATTTTCTCTGTATATTTATTTTAATGGTCTTACAATTTTTGTATCTTGTTTTCATTTAACGCTAACAAAGCCCAGAAAAGTAGGGTGAAACGTTGGTGAAAAATAAATATTTTTTGTCAACTATTTTGGTACTTTTTTTAACTACCACACGGACTATATTCCTGCAATCTATTTTATTTTTCTTTATTGGAAAACAATTTATTAAGCTATTACTTACTCTTCAGTTTATTACTACTTGTTAATAATTACTAGCCCATCAAAATTGATAACTGGAGCCTTAAAATAATCATAACGGGAACTTTTGTTCCTATTTACTTGTCTTTGAAGGCTAAAAATGAGTGACCAGATTGGGGGTGGTAATATTCATTTCTCGGGACAGCCGCAAAATAAATATTAACGTCTCAGGTGGAAACCGACCGTTCCAAACCTGGAACTCTGTAATCCAAGCTACAACGTGCCCTGCGTTCATGGCTTCATATCCCATTATTAGGAAAGAGGTTGTTCTGTATTTCATCGGTACAAAGACAAAATGCCGCATCTGCACATTTTACATTTTTTTTTCTTCAAGTATAACGAAGTGTTTGAGGAAAAAGTTAATTTAAAATTTTAGTTTATGATATGAATTCAAAGTAAGCAGTAGTCCTGAAACCGAAGAGAAAAAAATCCACCAAGAGATACAAAAAAAGAACTGAGCTTAGTATTAGATAATTTTTCTATTTTGTGGTAAAAAGTATTATTATCATAAGTGAGTAAATTCATACGATGAAGCAGAAGGAGTGAGGAAAAAATGGAGGAAGGTCTCCTTTGAGGACTTCATAATCATACATCAATTTTGTTAATCAATCCAATCTACTAAATTCAAAATTTTAATTCTAGTTCTCATTATAAAATACGTCGAGGTCATTTATGTCCAAATAACCACAGAAAATGGTATATGTGTGCGAACAGCTTAGCTCAAAAACGAAAAGTTGTACGAAACACATAGGACATGGGATGTTAAATTAACGTTTTCGTTAAAATCGGAAGAAAAGTTGCGAAAAGTGAAAAGACTACTTTATAAAATCTATTTTACACATTATCCATTTCGATTTTACCAAAAACGGCTCTAGCAATTTCGATTAAACTCAATTTAATAATTTTTTTTTAATATCAGCTAGGTTTTATTCTTACTGGAACAGTAAAACAGCACTTAAATGTAGAATTTTCAAAAAATCTTCCTCTTAAGTGCCTTAAAATTTGTTTATTTGGTGTAAATTACCAACTCTTCTTGTTATCAACAAAAATAATAAATAAATACAAAATATTATTAAATTTGATGAATAACTAATGGAGAAAAAGTGAAATTGTAAATTTTTTTTTTTTTTTAATTATTTATTTATTGTAATTTACAACTGTACAAAATAATTTACTGTAGTAGTAAATATGTAGTATGTTTTCATATACACTTGAAAATCTTGGGAAGGAACCACCCATTGGTGGTACTTCAAACATTAAGTTAAACTAGAAGGTCCCGTGGCCATCTTCTTTTCAGACGCCTCGGAGGATTATCAGGGATTGTTAAGGATGAAAGATTAAGAATTAATGGGTTAGGATGG
>NW_027114778.1:39627-41318 GCF_000696795.3 Halyomorpha halys | reverse complement strand
TTTAATAAGAGTTTTTCTGGGATTTTGCCCATAATGGGCAGTAGCGAAATAGGACGGTAGGAAGATGGATATTCAAGTGGCTTGGAGGGTTTGGGAAACATTTTCATTATAGACATTTTCCAAGGGTCAGGGAAATAGGTGGATCGGAGTGTAGCATTATAGATATAGGTAAGGAATAGAATGGCTTTAAAATTGTAAAATTAGAGACATTTTTTTTAATCCCTTTCATGGTCATTTCTGATATACAATGGAGGGAAGGAAGGTTATCTACAGGATACCACTCTATATTATACATAGTTATTGTTAATTTCTATAAATAAAGAAAAAAAAAAAAGGTAAAAATGTATTATGTGTGTTTTTAATTTGTTTGTAAAATTATAATAATTTCATTGAAAATTTATAAATGTTATTGTAAAAAAAAAAAATGCATAAGATCAAAATAACTTCCTGCAATATTGGTTCAAACATATGTATACAGAACTTGCATTTTTGCCACATTATCATAATTCTTTTCAGAAATAAAAAAAGACTTATTATTGACTAATGATATCAAGCTCATTTGTTTAAACAATATAACATTATCATGAGAGTCTTCCTGGTCATTTCTGACATACGAGGGGTGTTATCTAATGGGTATCATCCTAATCTAACCATGATATGATCCCCATCATTCATTTCGCGGGACCGCCACCGAAATAAAATTCGACCTATAATGAGATTCGAAGCCCTATGCCTCAACTCTCCTAGCTACAGATGGTCCATAATCTCATTCATATGTATACAGCTTCGATATAATTTGTTGAACTGTTGTATCATTGGCAGAAATAAAACTGATATAACTTATATACGAGAAACCCTAAAATATGGATTTTTATAGCAATAGATGCACAAATGGTTGACATGATTTCCCATGTGAAATCAAGAGTTTTTTATAGTGCATGAATATGGGACAGTGGTCCCGAAACGTTGTACAATATCATGAATAAATAATTCATTCAAAAATGGAAGTGATTAACCTCTAAAAATTCTAAAAGAATTAAAAAAAATATTTTTTATTTTTAAAAAAATATGTATTAATACATACAAAATATGTAAAAATTTGATAATTAGGAATTTTCTAATTCTCATGGTTGTTATTCCAATAGTCAAATTCTACTTTCAGTCCATTCCTGAAACATATCTTCATCCTGAATATAAGGAAAAGGCTGTTTGCAAGCAAGGAATACTAACGTCATCTCAAAGTAGTGTATTTTGAGCATCGCATGCGCACCAAGTAAGAATACTAGTATTTTTGCAATTTTGCAAATTTCGGAGGTTTTTTTTTTTTTTTTTTTATTCAAACATTTTATTATTTATTTCCTCAAACGTTATAAGCACTCATACAGTCCACAGTCCTTATTTTATATACAATAACTTCATATTCATTTATTCTGATAAATGATAAATATCTCCCAGTCCAGGGTTTATTAGAGTTAAACATATGGTTTTGTATTCTCTTCAAATGACAAAATGATCTCATAAGATATGATAAGATAATTACTTAAAAATACTAAATTGTCTATTGGCGTATATCATAATTATAAATTAAATCTACAACCATAATTCAACTCTTATAAATTTTCACATACGCCAATTAAACATTGTGCCAACGATGTACCAGGGCATTCAAAAAGTCCTGTCGTTTTTCGTTT
>NW_027114778.1:33263-38433 GCF_000696795.3 Halyomorpha halys | reverse complement strand
AATAAAGGTGATTATTTGAAAATATTTATTTATTTATAATTTCCCCCAAAAAAACGACAGGACTTTTTGAATGACCTGGTATCATTGATGTTCTATAAATTGGCCAATCCAACAATAATCAGGAAAGTACATTTTTTACTTAGTAGGCAAATCCGAAATATAATTTTTAGACGAAAAAATTTAAGTTTATATTTTTGAAAGTGGTATTTCACACTAACACTAATCATATCCCATCCCTATTCCATTGAAAAAACGAAAATTAAAAATATCTAAGTTGTTAATTCGCCCTTTTTACAGAAGATGGAGGATCGTATATAGTTGATATTTATGGAATAATGATATATAATAGTGTAAGTATGTAATAGTTACCACGGTTTTATAAAGTTCACCTGCTACAATCTAGCACGTGTACCACAAAGGAAGAAAACAGGTTGTAATTTTGGAATTGAAAAGGTTTTATTAGAGGTGAGTGGTTGAGGAAGAAAGGTATGCCAGTGCGAATAACGTTAGAGAGAACTTGTGTAACACTAATTCGATGAAGGAACCAATGGATCTCCCTTCTCTACCCAAGCAACAACCTTTTCGGCTTTAGTTCTCCGCTTCGGAAAAAAAGGAGAGATCCCTAATAGCTATCGAAATATTTCCACTGTATTGATCTAAGTTCACATCGATTGAAAATATCGATATTTTGTGTATGACATTTATATATGTATTTATTTATTACCAGATCGGCCCGTTAGGCCTTATAGGTTGATATAACAGTTACATTTTTTTTAACAATTAATTATAGAGGAGTAATAGACAATCCTAACTTTTTACAACGTTATAAATAAAAAAAAAAAATTAAAATTATAATTCTTAATAAAAGATAAAAGTAAAGTTAATAACAAAAACAATGACATTTATGGATTTAACAAAATAAATAATTTACTTCTAATGGGAAAAAAAGAAAGTTAATTTAAGAAAAAGATGGAGAGAAAAAAAAAATAAAATAAATTTTTAGAGTTATAATAACAGAATTGATAAATATAGAACTTATAACATGATGTTCTGCAGCAGCCTGGGGATTAGTCTTCGGGTTGTGGTTGGGTTTCCCTTATTGAAAATCACTGCTTCTTTAACTGTCGGTAACTGGGAGTGGAACTTCGTGAACTTTTTTTTTTAATGTAATCCTCTACTGTCTCTTTTTGTGATTCCCGATGCAATTTGATGTTTCTTACAAACCAAAGAGCATCCACTGCAATTCTTACGACTTTATTATGAAAAGATTGTATTTTTTTTTTTTTTTTAAAGGATGCCACTCCCCAGACTTCACAGCCATACATCAGCAGTGGCCTGAGAATTGTTTTAAAAATAAGAATAACTATCTCTGCTTTTAATTTCTATTTTCTATTTAGCATAGGATATAGCTTTGCTAACCTATTATATACTTATTAGTTGTGAAATTATAATTGAATAACTATGTAATCGATATTGATGAGAATATATCAATAAATATGACGTGGGTTATCCGAAGACCTAATAATAACAGATTTGGGTCATTCAGTTTGATATTAAGTAAATCAACCGAAGTGCCTTTACTCCGACCGACGCAACATGCTCAACTTGAGCAATGCACTCCCTGAGTAATAAAAAAAATGTGAAGAGAGAGAATGATTGCGTTGGAGTGTGTACTGTCTGCTATTAGTTTCCCTTGAGTACACATTTTCCGGGCTTCAAATGTTCACTTGATTTCTGGAATCCCTATATTTACCAAAAGGTTCGAATCCACGCAACTACCTCCAGATTCAATATTTTAATATTTAGCACTTGTATGTTTTTTATAAACTCTTGGATACTTAGTATGAACTTAATTTATTTTTAAATTAGTAAATACTGAGATGATTCGAGTCTTAGAAATAAAAAATGTACGTTATACATATTCTTGCAAGAAAGAAAATTTTAAGGACTGGATGGAACAGTTTTTTTTTGGAAGAATACAATGTACCACACTCAACGGCGTGAGTACACTAGGTTATCATTCTATAAATCAGGTGATATTTACTTATTAAATAAAATAAACAACCAATAAATTAACGCCATAAAAACAACAGGAATCTGTAGTTTTATGTATTATATTGTCCAATAATAATAGAAAATATTATTATACGATACGATAACAATTTCCAGTTGTAATAAATAAATTAAAAAATAAATGTAAATAAATAATAATAATAATTTATTTATTTGTTTATGGGGCAACCCCCGTACAAATAGAGTTAGCCTGTAAAGTACATACCTAAAAAAGAAAAGTGAATATATAAATAACTATAATACTAAAAATAATAATATATATGTTACAATGATAAAACAACTAAAATAAACTAAGGAAGAAAGATAAATTAAATAATATTAACATGAGTGTATAAATATGGTAAAGACGATTAAAATTACGCAAGTAAAATAAATAATAGTTTTGTTTATTTATTTATTGAAATTTACAACTGTATTCACATAAAAATTCATCCAATGTATGTAGTTCATCTTTAACCTAAGGTAAGGCGTTACTTCACTTTTGATTGGCTGGTGGGATATTGTTAGCAGACTATATTGACATTAATTACAATGAAATTAAGGCAATTACTAACAGAAAAATAATTTATTTACAATCTATAGGTTGGTCAAACAAGGGAAAATATTAAATGTTAAATACTAAATCTATCGTAACTACGAGATATGAAGGGTCACCAAAACAAAACATTTATGTTTGAGGTGTGTTAATTAATTTTGATTAGGGGTCTATAGAAACTGTAGGTATGCAAATTGATAACGAAGATGAATGGTGATGGTGTGAATCATAAATAGAAGGAAGATTACTTACTCATGCTTCGTTTTTCTTCTCCACATCCCTCTCTATCCTCTCCTCGGCTGCCGGAGGGTACTTCGGGAATGTCTCTACTCTCAAGAGATGGCTCTTTCTTCACTGCCTGTGGGCAAAGCTCGCTAGCGAGTTTTTTTTGTTATCTCGGTCAGATGGGGCGCTGGCATTTCTAATTATATATGGTTTGAATCTTCCGTTTAAACGAAACATCTAGTAAATTTGATTTGTTCTATACAACCTGTTGGGAACCCAAAAGACCTGCTGGGAAAATCTAGCCATTGACAGAACACCAAAAACACTCTGGATTAGGTCTAGAGATCATCTTTTCAGGCGCATCGGAGGATTTTATAGGAGAGGATTTTATTATTGAGGAATAGGAGAGAAAGGTTAGAAACTGGTGGATTTGGGTAATGAATGGAAGTTCGAGAATTCAGATGTTATTGGACTATTAACGAATGTGATGTTGAGGTCAGATCAGCTTGCTGGATATTGGTGCTCGTAACATGGTATGGTGCATTAACTAGTGTTCCAAGAACTATTATTGGCTTGGCAGATTAATAGTGTTTATTTTTTTTTAAATTGAAAAATGTGAGTGTCTGTTATATATCTATAGATTTACAGAACTACCAAAATCGTCGGTTAGGTTTTTGTTTTTTAAGTCTATTATTATGGGTTCTATGTAATTCTTAATTCACAAATCTCCGTGTAAAAAAAAGGAAGTCCAAAGAGAGAGGTCAATAACTTTCTCTATCATGATTTTATTTTATTTGTTTGAACCTTTGTTTGCATTCTCCAAGAACTTCCACTAAAGCACTTCTATACAAACATCTGATTATTATGTCCGTTATGTCAACTTTGATAACCTAATTTGATAAATAAAAAAAGTTTAATTGCCTGGTGTCTTAATTAACCTGAGTTAACTCCTGTCAGTTTCGATCGATTGAATGTAAAAGAAACGTTGATGTACCATTTTATCATTTTTTAAATTATTACCTGGTAATATTTGTAATTTTATCTTGTTACTGATCCAAATGATCCAAAACTGAAATTAGATATTTAATTTAATAAAATATTTTAGAGACCATATAGAACATAAGTTAAAATAATAATAAAAAAATCTTCTCTAAGAACGAAAGTAATATTTCGAGCAAAATTTGACGTTTCATGAATTATTCAGCTAGTAAGGTCGGGGGCCATTTAATGAAATCTGTTAAAAATCTATTTTTATTGGATGAGGCCATTATCATAATTCAGAGACGTTATTCTAACTTAATTGTAGGTCATTAGGATTGGGATCCTTGAATACTTAAGCGGATGTTTCTTCAGCACGGAATGGGCGACTATAAAAGCTAAGGGATATTATCTAGGAAGGGAGATATTGTGCTCCCTGGATAAGTATTCAGTTTAAGCATTACCTTTGAGTATTGTTAGTTTGCTTTGGACTAATATAGCGCGGAGAGGCTATTGTAGGTGAGGGATTTAAGGCGTCTGCTTAACAACCTCGTAACTGCCTGGCTGGGTTTATTTTGTAGCAGTCCCACAGAATGGAAATTGACTTTCTCTCTCAATCTGGTCAGGATAGGTTGGTTACTTTAACGATAACCCGATTTATGTTAAAAATAGCTAGAAAGGGGGAACAAATAAAAATGTGACTCGAAGTAATTCTATGGGAAAGGTATGGACTACTAAGTTTCTCTAAGGCTCATATTCAGCTCCGGTATTTTTTTTCGTCTCAAAAATAATTGTTTCTTTTTTCTGTAATATTTCTTTATAATATTTTATTACTATTATTTTTTATTACTATTATTTTTTATTCTGTAATATACAGGGTGTCCTATAAATGAATGGTCATATTTTGGGAGCAAATATTATACCTTAAGAGGAATAAAAAAAATCCATATGACCTATGAGGTATAGCGCTCCTAGGTCACACTATCCGGACCCCCGACCATCTTCTCCACTCATACAGTCCAATTCTCGATGGTATGGGAGGGGGGGGGTAAATCTAATTTTATGTTTTTAGCAATTATATTTTTTCTCAGAAAAGCTCATATAAATACACTTCAAGACACCTTTAAGAGATACCAAATTAAAAAATTAAATATGTGAACATTTTCTATGAATGGCTTAGATCTGCTAAAAAAAGCTTTTAAAAATGCTTTCCATGACGTTATGTTAAAAATTAAAGTTAAATATTTCTAAATGGTTTTGGACATTTGGATTAGCTATTACTCTGCATTGACTAGACTGTAAATTTACCGGATCTTGAAAAAAAAATTAATTTAGTAAGCTCAAATATGGTCCAAAACA
>NW_027114778.1:30119-33213 GCF_000696795.3 Halyomorpha halys | reverse complement strand
AAAAATAATTCATATTTAATTTTAAATTGTCTTTGTTTTTATCGAAATAAATACAAATTATTATTTTCTTAATTATTGGAGAAGTTTGTCGGGGGGTGCGGTCAGCAAAGAACAACATAAATAAACAAAACCATATTTATTTATTTTGGAAGATTATTGATTGACCGTGTGTAAAGATGAAAGGAATATGGTCCGGGTGCGGTAAAAAAAAACTCAAATAGTAGAAATATACTATTTTATATGTAGGCTCATTAAAATAGTATATTTCTACTATTTGAGTTTTTTTTTACCGCACCCGGACCATATTCCTTTCATTTATTTATTTTATGCCGACGTTTCGACCTTCGACCTATCTACACCTTATTATTTTTCTTATTTTATTACCGATAATTACAAATTATATTAACAGCAATTTCTCAAAATGCCCTTCCTTCTTCATGCTCTACGTCTCCTGATTTCCCTATCATACCCCTTCATCTCCTAATACTTGAGAATGATTATCATTTTCATGATTATTATTATTCTCCAAATAAGAAAAATAATTAATTGCATCCACTCACACATCTATTCGTATTTACAATATTAAAACAGTATACATTATGTCCGCGTTTCTGTGACTGATTTTATCAGTTCAAGTATTTGTTACTCCATACATATAGTCCATCAGGTTTATTCTGCTTTTGTTTTTTAATTCGGAAATGAAAATCTCACGGCTGCGAACCAACAGTTATCCATAGCCTAATTCCCATTTCTACCCAGAATTGGAATGACGAAATTATGTGGGGTCGCTCAGATATAGAATTCAGCTAACTCAGGTTGGGATTTGACCTAAACCACCCCCAACCACGAATACAGGCACATTCCCTCTAACCTGATTACTACCTGCTCCCTTATATGTAGAGCTGAAATGAATTTTTAAAGTATATAGTGTATAAGGGAGTCAAAATTTAAATAATCAGTATTCTTTATCAATTGTAAGTTGGAAATAGTATTAATTATAATAAATATGCTGCATAATATTTGAAGAAAATATATTTTTCTTTTAAAATCCCGACGATTTTCCATAAAGGTATACAGTATTAGGTACTATAATACCATAAAGGTATATAGGTATTGCGTACACTCGACTCATTTTGGTTAAACAAAACAAGTAATTAAGTTCATAAATCATAATTCATATCATGAAAACCTGTTAACGCCTTAATATATAATTACCTTGTAAATAATTGTAAATAGTATTTGAGTTTTATTAATGTTTAATTTAGTTATATTTAGTTTTATTTTTATTATTTTAATTAGATTTAGTTTGAATAATAGATAATATATAATAGAATAATAATTTGAATAGAAAAATGTAATTATATTTGTGTGTTATAATGAGTAATAGAGACAGTTGCTAAGGGCTGATAATCGCCGTTAAGAGGCGTCACCAAGCAACGGACCGACCATCTTAGTTTTTTTATAGCAGTTCGGGCTAATTAGAGGTCCTGGTTGCGTCTCAGCAGCCCTGTCTGCGTTTGGTTCATGTTATTTTATTAGACATTTTTTGAGTGTTTTAGTCGTCATTACAGTTCGGAATCAGACCACTTCTGTGTTTCGACTTTAATATGAGTTCCGGATAATTAGTGGCTATGAACGTATGTAACCAGCTCTGTCTGCATTCATTTTGTCGGCTCGCCTACTACATTAATACGACTTTTGGATGTTTGGACAATCGATGAGCCACTACACCAACTTTGGACCGTTACAGGGGTGTATTTAGCTGCAAGAGCTGCGACCTAAACATTTCAGCAGCACTCTTCCTCGGACCTATCGGAGTGCTCAGCTTTCGTCGACTAGTATTTGTTTTATATATATTTATTTGTAAATTAGTTTATTTTATTTTCATCTGAGTGGCCTTTTTTATTTTTAATTGTATTCATCATTAGTGATCTTTAGTTTATTTTAGTCTTAGTTTTTTGAAATGTTTAAATTGACCAAATAAATGTTTAATCCGAACCAGTTTGTCGTTTGTTAATTTTAAAGATTTCCAACAAAAAGACATAATCGATTTGAGGTGGCTTTAACAACCACCATATTGACCCTCAGAAGCTGTATAATATTTTTAGTTAATCCTCCTAGGCGTCTCAAAAGAAGATGGCCTCGAGATCTTCTCCTTTAGAAATGTTTTTGGAGTTCTATCAATGGGTAGATTCTTCACATGTTTGTATCATGTCATAATATCACTTACAGCAAATTTACTTAATGTGTATATATGTATACAGTTGTAAATAACAATAAATAAATTATTAAAAAAAAAAATCTATCAAAAACAGTCCACTCCAGTAAAAATTCTGAACCAGTTATCTTATAAAAATCGATCACTGCATATTTTGATTAATCTCAGCCTGCGGTGATTGAATACTCGTAGTATATTTTGATTTAATATCAGATCGGCCTGGTGGCCCTTACATGGCTAATGTAAGAGCTACATTTTTGTTTGGTTTTCATGCAAAAGAATCCCCTAACTATTTAAAACGCTATAAATATTGTTTAATTGTGAATAATAACAATGAAGATAAAAATTACATAGATACAAATTATAATTATTAAGAAGGGGAAAAAAAGTTAAAAACAAAACATTGACATTTATAGATTTATAAAAAATAAATATTTGGCCTATATTGTGGAAAAAAATGTTAATTTTGAAAGAGACGAAGAGAAAAAATAAATAAAACAGTAGCAATATAACATAATTGATAATTATAGAAATTATAACAGAATGACCTGCAGCAGCCTGGGCTTCATTTTTCAAAAAGAGGTTGGATTTCCCAAGTTGTAAGTTACTGCTTCTTAAATTGGCGGTAACTGGGAGTTGAACTTCATGAACACCTTTTTGGTTATTTGGTCTTATATTGTTTCCTCTTGTAGTTCCTGATGCAATTAGCTATTTCTTACAGACACTGCAATTCTTAGAACCTTATTTTGAAACAATTGTAATTTTTCCTTTTCTTACGAGATGCTGCTCCCCCAGACTTCATAGTCAAACAATACTCAGGATTCTTTTAAAAATAAAATGAATCCTCAATGCTCCTTATTTTGTTACTAATAAAAC
>NW_027114778.1:28696-30069 GCF_000696795.3 Halyomorpha halys | reverse complement strand
AAACCCACTAGTTTCTAACCTTGCTTCCTCTTCCATTCCTGGCAATCCTCCGAGGCGCCTGAAACGAAGATGACCTCCTGACCTTATATTGTAAACTGTTTTTAGAGTTCTACTACTGGGTAGTTTCTCTACATCCTGTATTACATCATCATGTCATTATGATCAAATATACTTGTTGTATTTTTTATACAGTTGTAAATATCAATAAATAAAAGAAAATAAAATGAGTTATTTATAGTTTTAATTTAGATTTTCGGTTTAAAGCATTAGATATAGCATAGCTAACTTAACTCTCATAAATTTTATCACGTTAACATTATTAATAAGTAATTATTTTTTAAATTTCACTTACCCTTTACATGATCCTTCCAATTGACAGGGTGATTAAACCCTTAATTTTCAATATTGATTCTATAACAATTTAGAGTTGAATAAATGGTTATATTTCTACCATACCTGTGTATAGAAAAACGTAAGCATTATTTAACGTGAAATATTATTTAATATGCATTTCAGAAAACTGTTTATATCACTATAATTAACAAATAATTTTATCATGATATTATGAATATGCACATTAAGATTTTTAATTAAAAAATAAATATTTTATTATTCCTTAATTGGCTGTGAAATTAACACTCAATGAAAACGACATTTCAAACCTAAATACTGAAAATTCATTCATTGAACAATTACAGAATTAGAGACTCGGCTTTACTAGGGATTACGAAATTAGATGTATCTATTGAATGGGATGGCTCGGGAGGCTGAAGGGCCGCAGTAATCCTCTCCTACCTCCGCCGGGAGATGACCAATTGCTGCCCGCTGCAGCTCAACAACCCTTTGGGGCCTTTGATTCGTCACTTGTCCTTTCCTGTACAAGAGCGCTCTTCATTTCAAAATCCTTTTCAGTAATCTCTCCTTCCTCATAGTAATGGGCATATATCAACTACATCAGAGCGTTTTACACTTTAATAGATTTAATAGTAGTTGAAACGAATTGAGTAATATTTTTAAGATTCTGAGACTTTGTCCCTTTAGAACTATTTAAGATTAAATAATATATTCAACAACGCAGTATATGCGTGTTTATTAAGGACTTGCATTATAATATCACCATGTAATATAAAACAGTACATAAAATAATAATAAAAAATGATTCCATAATTTACAAAAAATGTATATTTGGGTACAATATAATATTTATTCTTTCTGGAGAAGGAAAGCTGTTTGGACGAGGTAAGCATTGGAGCATGACATATGGTGCAGGGGATGGAGTTCCAAGATGAGGCAACTCGGGTAAACGACGTAGCTGCTCAGTGCAGGGGATGGAGTTCCAAGAGGAGGCAGCTCGGGTAAAGGACGTAGCTGCT
>NW_027114778.1:26450-26741 GCF_000696795.3 Halyomorpha halys | reverse complement strand
CCCCTAACTATATGAAATGTTGTTATTAAAAGAAAAAAACATAATGAAAAAATAAATCTATAAGAATAATGCTTCTTAATAAAAGAGGAAATCAAAATTAATAACAAAAAATAATGATATTGGTACACTTAAATAAAACAAAGAATTGTCTTCTAATAGTAAAAAGAAACAAGTTAATTTGAAAAAAGGAAGATAGAAAAAAATAATAATGAATAAATAAAATGAATAATAATAATAAGTAAATAGAGGTAGTGTGACTATGAATTAATTTTATATTTATTAAAAATTTAT
>NW_027114778.1:21118-26235 GCF_000696795.3 Halyomorpha halys | reverse complement strand
GATTCTTAAGACTTTATTTTGAAAAGATTGTAGATTTTTCCTTCTCATGAAGGATGCCGCTCCCCAGACTTCACAGCCGTATATCAGCAGTGGCCTGAGGATTGTTTTAAATATAAGAACAGTTGTTTCTGGTTTTAGTTTGGAATTTCTGTTTAGGATAGGATATAGCATTGTTAACCTTGCATAAGTTTGAGTTAGTTTGATGTCTCTCACTTTTAAAACCTTGACATGGAAAACAGCCAGCCAATAGTGAGACTAGCGGTCCTGAATATTTTAGAAATTGACATTGCAGCTCCTGTAGTTCCTGTCACTCAGGTGAATCGCAAGGACTATGGTCTTTACGGTCTTATTAGTTGTTTCAATCAACGGTCATTAAATCCTTATTTTTCCCAGAAGCTATTATCCATAATTACGAGGGTAAATCAATTATTATTCGCAATATACTTATAAAATTTTAATGTAATCAAAACTTACAAGTTCATCATTTTTCGACATAGTCCCCTTGCTTTCCAACGCATTTGGACAATCGTTGTACAAGCTTCATGATGCCCTCATAATAGAAGGTTCTCGGTTGAGCTGCGAGCAAAGAATGCACCGCTTCTTTCATTGCTTCCTTCGAAGTAAATCGACGGCCCATTAATGCTTTTTTGAGTGGACCATACAAGTGATAGTCAAAAGGAGCTAGATCGGGACTATATGGAGGATGAGCCAGTACTTCAAAATTGCGCTTCGGCAGTGTGGGCAGTAGTAAGCTGACGGGCATTGTCGTGCAACACAACACAACACCTTTTGACACTCGGCGTTTGCTTCGAATTTCAGCCTTTAGCATTGCAGTAAGCACCTCACTGTAAATTCCACTGTTTTTTGTTGTTCCCCTTTCCTCATATTGTTCCAATACTGGACCTTGTGAGTCCCAAAAAACCGTAAGCATCAGTTTTCCTGCGGACGGTTGAGTTTTCAACTCTTCCTTGCACAGCGAACTTGGATGTTTCCATTCCATAATCTGCCGTTTACTCTCGGGTTCGTAATGATAGATCCATGTTTCGTCCCTTGTAATAATCATGTCTAAGAAGTTGTCCCGTTCGTTACCATAGCGATCAAAATGGTTTTGACAGGGTTCCAAGCGCGTTTGTTTATGTAACAATATGAGTTGTTTTGGAAGCCATCTTACACAAACTTTATGAAACCCGCTGTGGATGATTAGTAGATAGAACCGTGACTAATTTGCAGACGATGTGCCACTTCGTCAATTGTTACTCGTCTTTTTAAGAGCACCATGCCATGTGAATGTTCAATGTTTTCTTCATTTGTGGCGGTAAACGGTCGTCCGGCTCCTTTATCGTGCGTAACACTTGTGCGACCATTTTTTAATTTTTCAATCCATTCGTCGACACTCCGTTGTGGCAAAACACTATTCTCGTTCTATACCGAACGTCTTCGATGAATTTCGGACCCAGATACGCCTTTCGACCTCAAAAAACAAAACAAAAACGGATCACTGAACCTTGCTCTTCTTTGCTACAAATAGAAAGCGGAGCAGCCATGATTAAAAGCACGAAAGTAATACCGAAACTAACTTAGCAGTTTGAAACTTACATAGACATAACAATGAATAAACAAAGCATACGTCATCAACGCAAAACGACAGTGCTTCCAACATTAACAAAAATATAACTAAATTGCGAATAAATATCGACTTACTGTATTTCGAATCCACTAAATAATCTTTTTATTATCAAAAGAAATTTTGATATTTGATGAAATTTAGTATTTATATAATTTAATTTTCAGTTTTTTAAACAACAATTTTTTTTTTTTTTGTTTTGTTTATTTTCTAATGTTGGAATATGGAGGTTGTTGCCTGTAGCCCGATGGGACGAGAACAAGCTGACCATTGAAGCCTCAGTGCAATCTCCTCTGCTGCAATAAAAACAAGACTGACCCTTTGTGCTTCCAGCCTTGAGGGCATCCTCTGGCTAAATTCTCGGGTATGGCGTTCCTACTTTTAGAGAAAATATGTTGTATAAAACATTTTATCAAATGGCGAAACGTTGTATTTTTCTTTAAAATATATTAAAATTTTGTATGCGATTTAATATTTGTAATAATATTAAATTTTAATGTGCAAATACAACCAATGGTAGTAAGTCCAACGAAAGATTTTTTATATAATCATGATGTTAGACTGAATTTTTTAAGATTTAATATTTGTAATAATATTTTACATGTTATGAAAAGGCAACTTAATGATAAATTTTAAGCATAGATTTTATATTTTATCTTTATATGCAACTAAAATTACACTTGGTCATTGATGTGCTACGGTTAAGGTAATATACTTCAGTATTTCTCTTCATTTATTTCTATGAAATGAAGTGAAGAATCTGCCGAACGGATTTTAAGAAAGCAAGTATCATATTCCAAAAGCCAATGTTTCTGCAAGAAATTCGTCGGGTAGTTGTTTAAGGAGAAAAGACTATCATGGATATTTCTAGTATTTACTGGAATCACCAGTTCGGGGGAACTAGAACACCCAGTGGTCTTATTTATTATTATTAATAATCCCTGACGTGATTTTCGTCGCTTTAAAGCAAAAATACGCTTCGAAATTGTATTATATAACCGCTTCGGAACAGGTTCGAGTCAGACAAACTTCATAAATTGCTTAGAAAACTGATATGCCTGAATTAGGAAGGTTTCATTTTCATTTGTTAGTGAAACTGCCTTATTTAAAAATAAATCCAACCTACCTCACTTAGATATAGTTATAGACTCGCCGATTAACAAATTTTTTTTTCGTACCATAAGAAAAGGAAAAGGAAAATAGGTACATGGAATGTAGTTGAGGTTCGTATCCTTTTTCTACCATCGATATTTTGAGGCTTTATTTAAATTTTGCACTGTATGTGAAGGATCAAGGGCGCAAAGTGCGCATTGATACAATGGTGAGCGGTTAATTAACAAAATCAATATTAATGAGACATATGTTAGAATTAGATAAAACAATTTCAACTAGAAAACTAAATTAGTCTATTGAAAAAATATTTGTTCATAGCCTGTATTGTTGCCTGAAGGGGTTTATTACACTATTCAAAGACATAGGTTCGGTTCCCACCTATGTCAGTTAATATGTCTTGGAAAACGCCATTATTTGGATTAGTGAATCATAAGTGTCAAAGAGAGTATCTCCAATTTTTTCAGCTTGATTGGAGTACTTCTATATTCATAGAAACTTGAAACAAAAAATCATCATTCATGTTAAAATTACACACATATGTGAATAACTGTGAAGAAAAGAAAATATAAACATTTTTTTAAATGGCCATGAAATTCGGGATGATTTTCAGTTGCCCTTTCAGAGGGGAGCACACATTGGGAACTGTCGCTAAGTTTGTTTCATAAATCACCGGGTCCCCTCACCAGCCATAAGTTCATTTTCACGTCAACCGCACATAGTCCCCAAAGCTCAGGATAAAGCTCGGGAAATTTTATCCGGCATCAACAGCTTATATTTCAAAATTTCACATCTCCAACCCCTAAAAATGTCAAAACCCGACCTCCATTATTTAACAGTTTATTAATTTATTTTCAACACAATCAAGGGTATATAAAGTTAAGTGTTGTCCATCTATTCATTGAATGTAGGAGTATAAAAAAAAAGATGAAGAAATGTGTAACCCAATATTTTATGATATACATCGCCCAAATTTTAATAAAACATTTATCAAGTTTAACAATTAACATTTTTTAAATAAAATTGGTAACTATTTTAATCTAGGGTAAAAATAATAGGTTGGTAAGTGTGGTTTGTTTTGTTTTTGTTTAGTGGCGTTAAAGACCAAAACTTTTGCTTAGATTTTCTTAATTTTATTTCTTTATTTTTTTTTTTAGTGAATGTGGGAATGTTGGTGCTCACTGCACAACTTTTTTTTAAACATATACTCGTAATATATTTATATTAATTAATAATTTAGCAGTAAACTAGGTTCCGGACCTATCAAACTTTATAGTTATTAAAACCAGTTTATCACTGTACTGGTAATGTTTGTTTATTGAAAAAAATGTTTGTTTTTTTCAGTCGTAAATTTTTGACACTTTCATGCGTAGGCAATCGTTGGTGGCTGCCAATACAGCTAATTAACTGATGTTTTTCTTGTTTCGAAAAAACATACACTTAATATTTAAAGAAGTTGTTCTATTCTAACTTACATGATTAATAGTAGATTGGTAAGTTTGGTTTTTTGTTCGTTTTTTTAGTGCCGCAAAAGACCAAAATTTTGCTTACATTTCTTTATTTTCTTTTAATTTTATTTTGTAGTGAATGAGTGAGTGTGCTCACTGCATAATTTTATTTAAACATATACTCGTAATATATATATTAATTAATAGTTTATGATTCCGAACCTATCAAGCTTTATACTTATTAAGGTCAGTTTATTACGACACTATTAATATTTATTTATTGGAAATTTATTTTTCGGTCGTAAATTTTTGACACTTTCATTTGTAGGCTATCGTTGGTGGCT
This sequence comes from Halyomorpha halys, assembly GCF_000696795.3. NCBI lineage: Eukaryota > Metazoa > Arthropoda > Insecta > Hemiptera > Pentatomidae > Halyomorpha > Halyomorpha halys. The sequence continues at coordinate 21,709 of NW_027114778.1, read as the reverse complement.
GTAAATACAGCTAATTACCTGATGTTTTTCTTGTTTCGAAAAAACACACACAATTCATAAACTTAATGCTTAAAAGAATTTGTTCTATTCTAACTTACACTTAAAAAATAAAACAATTCTAAATTAAAAAAAAATAACAAATACTAAAAACTAAATGATAAATTATAGTATAATTAGCTATATTAACGCTTTAATAATCTAAATGAGCCAATTTTATTCACAAGATACTATTTTTCTGTCAATCGGTCTGAGTTAGTCATGCTATGTTAGTCGTGCTATGTTCATGGCCGAATTTTTGAACACCATCTCCTTGTTTAATGCAGGTAGTAGTTGAATGTGCCATAAAAAATAGAGTTTCAACTGTGTAAGATCATAAGCGCAAACTCCAGCTGCCAAGCACTGTAGATTGTTCACAAAGTTGGAATATTAGATGGTGTTACAAAACAATCACCACTAACTAATGAACATGTGGTATTGAGGTACTATGGTACTATATTGTATCATTAATTTATTATTGGAAGACCTTTATAAAATATACATAGCTATTTATACATATCGTGTTATTACAAATTGCTGGGTAAACAGAATGTA
>NW_027114778.1:11807-20903 GCF_000696795.3 Halyomorpha halys | reverse complement strand
TAAATAATCGTTTAATGAGTGAAATATAGTTTTAAAATATATAGTGAATATATTCTCTAATTACGAAATAAATTGGGTTTTGTTTTTTTGTTTGTTTTTTTAATTTTCTTAAACCAAGGTTGTCATTTGTACTTCACAACTTCAATGTATACGGCAGATAGTAGTTGGCCATAGGTATGCTATAAATCGTGGTTTTGGCAATTCCTACTGCAGCAATATGATAAATTTCATTAAATAATTTGGCCAAATCTGCCCTGATACCTGTTCTCCAAGAAGGAATACTTGTCAACAAACAAAGGAGAGCTCTATGCTTGTGTACCGCGCTTGATCTTGTGTGTCAAAGTTTTTCACTTATTTCTTGTTCAGAAACCCTTTCTAGAACTTTCCCACCCCCTCTCGTGCCTAGGGGAGACGCTCACCTAGAGGTTTTGTCAACTATGGCCAACGAGAAATCAGATTCGAAAAAGTTAACACCACTAATGGGACGTGGAAGAAAAGGGGCAAGACAATCAGACCAGGAAAAAAAGATTGATGACGAAGACACGGAAGTAGGAAGACCGAAAAGAGGACAAAATGCAGCACTTTGACCAGACGAAGTTCTAAGAAGTGCCTATGTAACCTGGAACGCCATCCTTATGCTAACACAACACCAATGGCGAAGACGTCACTACATACTCGACACGCATCACACAAATGAGCAGCTATATGTACATATTAGGTAATAAGTTATAATGTAGTAATCATATTTTATGGCAAACCGTTTGTCTGAATCATTTCAATCATTTTAATAACATCATTTAACAAGAAATTGTAAATAAATACTTAGTTTCTTTATGTAGTTTATTTACTGTTATATTACACAGTACCACCCCTTATAATATTATATAATTAATGGAACATTTTATAAATACAAAGTTATTTAATTGGTGAACTGATAAATAAATAAAAAGGCCTTTGGAAAAGATTCCAATTATAATAATATTTTGCGGAACTCAATATAAATTAATTAATTTATTTATTTTTGGAGCGATTATCCTTTCATCCCGACTAGGTCCCGCGACAGTACATAGCAGGTGTGTACTACTACTTTTTTTGAAAACGTAATTAAAAATAAAGTAGTTTTACAATAACTGTGAGATAAAGTTGAGTGCCTTTTTTTTTTTTTCTACTGACGTATTTTGGACCTTGGTGAATAGAGGCGAAATACGCTCATAGAAAAAAAGGACTTTTGATCTATATAACTCGCCGAGTATTATATCTTGATGATAAATCAGATTTTTGCACAATAATTCCAATCCATGATTATTAAATTCGCGTCTTTCCAATTCCAAGAAATAAAAACCCAACGTCTGATGTCTACCGTCCACTGCACCAAGCAGTTACGTCCTTTACCCGAGCTGACTCATCTTGGAACTCCATCCCCTGCACCAACCAGTTACGTCCTTTACCCCAACTGCCTCATCTTGGAACTCCATCCCCTGCACCAACCAGTTACGTCCTTTACCCCAGCTGCCTCATCTTGGAACTCCATCCCCTGCACCAAGCAGTTACGTCCTTTACCCGAGCTGACTCATCATGGAACTCCATCCCCTGCACCAAGCGGTTACGTCCTTTACCCGAGCTGGCTCATCTTGGAACTCCATCCCCTGCACCAACCTGTTACGTTCTTTACCCGAGCTGCCTCATCTTGGAACTCCATCCACTGCACCAAGCAGTTACGTCCTTTACCCGAGCTACCTCATCTTGGAACTCCATCCCCTGCACCAAGCAGTTACGTCCTTTACCCGAGCTGCCTCATCTTGGAACTCCATCCCCTGCACCAAGCAGCTACGTCCTTTACCCGAGCTTCCTCATCTTGGAACTCCATCCCCTGCACCAAGCAGTTGCGTCCTTTACCCTAGCTGCCTCTTCTTGGAACTCCATGCCCTGCACCCAGCAGTTACGTCCTTTACCCGAGCTTCCTCATCTTGGAACTCCATCCTCTGCACCAAGCAGGTACGTCCTTTACCCGACCTGCCTTATCTTGGATTTCCATCCCCTGCACTAAGCAGTTACGTCCTTTACCCGAGCTGCCTCATCTTGGAACTCCATCCCCTGCGCCAAGCAGTTACGTCCTTTACCCGAGCTGCCTCATCTTGGAACTCCATCCCCTGCACCAAGCAGCTACGTCCTTTACCCGAGCTGCCTCATCTTGGAACTCCATCCCCCGCACCAAGCAGTTACGTCCTTTACCCGAGCTGCTTCATCTTGGAACTCCATCCCCTGCACCAATCTGTTACGTCCTTTACCCGAGCTGCCTCATCTTGGAACTCCATCCCCTGCACCAAGCAGTTACGTCCTTTACCCCAGCTGCCTCATCTTGGAACTCCATCCCCTGCACCAAGCAGTTACGTCCTTTACCCAATGAGAGAAAAAACCAATTGGAGAACAGAGTTTATAGATTTTAGAAAGGTTTTTAGGAAATTTAGAAAAAGGTAAAGAAATGATACACAGATATATTTACATGCTTAATTCCTCTTTTTTAACCTAAAATATATGTTTTTTTTTTATAATATGGGAAAATTCAATATGCTCATTCATACTATAACTTATATAAGTTACAGTCAGCTGTTACTGACGGGGGCCATATACCGCATGTAATGAATATACATATGTGGAGGAACCAGATCGAAATAAAGTAGTCTTTCACTGGAACAAGTGCGAGTCACTTCTTTTCCTTTCTCTTTTCTTTTTCTACGATCTTTTTGATGTTTTCAGCTATACTTAAGTTATATAAACATATATATTTTTCCCAAAACCGTGGCAGATTGTAATATTTATCAATGAATATAGTGAAAACACCATTTTTTTTATTTTGATGCTGACCCCTATTCTTCATAATTGTTAATATCGTTAAATATTCAAGATTTAATATTAAACTGGATTATCATCAATAATATTGGAAACTACATTAGAAGGGGACTTAAATAAATCAAATTCCAACTCCGGTCGGCCGATAACGATATACTATTAATGAGCTAAATTAATAGAGCCATCAATTATTGAAATGCTTGAGATGATTAATGGCCTGGCCCGGGAAGGGAAAGCATTTTTTCCCCGACAGAGAGCAGCAGCTTTGCCTAATTGCATCAGGAGCTTTGAGCAGCGAGTTGCCACCTTGCCCCATACCGGCTAATTCCCCCAATCCGATTTTAATATCCAGAAACGAGTTCCGTTTTTATTACGGCTACGTCGATCGAATCAATTAGGAACGTTTTGAATTTCAGATCTGAGGCTTGAATATGTATGCTCCCTGTTGGGAGATATCATCGCCTCTTTTACCCTGGTCATTATTTCGACCTGCTTCATTTGAATAGGTTACCTTAATGGTGGTAAATGGAGTGAGAGTGAGAGTGAAATTTTTAATGTACTTCTGACGGAAAAAGGTATCATTGTATTAAATTAAAAGATAAATTCAATTTAAAACGTCTATCTAGTTCAGAGGGTGAGTTAGCCTTCTCGTTGTTATTTTTTTTTTCTTTACGTACAGAGCAGAACATTTTTGTCAATCTCTGACTAAGACCGACTATGTGATATTTGCTCTACAAAAATGGTAAAAGTCCACATTACCACGCTCTTTCCGAGTGGAGGGCACCACACTAGCGGCATCGAATTCAATAGTTTATCTAGGGATCAAGCTGGGCAGACATTTCACTCCATCCTATGACCTGCCCTCTCGTTACGATTAAAAATAAAAATATATAAAAGCATCTTAAGGCCAGCTCTTTTATACGGAGCCCCCCTTTTCATTCGTCTCCGGGATGGAACGCAACGCCCTCTTCAACAGTTTCAGAACACAGTGCTGTGAAACATGGTGGTTATAAAACGGAGGAACATCAAGTTCTTCGACTCGCTGAAAAGTAACATCAATCCACTGTTCAAGTCATTCACACCATATTCAGATCCAATAATAATAACAGTGCATGTTGCAAGAAAAATCATAATACGTGTGCAATAGAGACACGCATATTGAGGTTAGCTAGGGTTAATTTTTAGTTATAAAACAATAGAAAATACTGAAGTGTGACCCAACACTTTAGAACTACTCCATGCAAAATTCAGTGCAGCCCATCACACTACTAAATTAACTGCTTAAAATGCAGCTCTGGCTACAGTAAAAGGATCTATATGAGAAGGTTATACATTTAAATGCATGTGTTATTATTTCTTTTGCTTTCTTTCACATTAAGGGGTTCTGGAAAAAAAAAATAGTCAATTCCCAGCAACTTAAAGGGAACCGTCATAATTTGTTGAAATATCTTATTTAGGAAACATATCAATTTTGTTTTCAGACAGCTCTGATATCGTCTATAGTAATATGTCTTGTTTCTATAACAGTAAGAGGATCTGTGTGTGGTAAAAAAAACAACTCAAAACAAACACTTATTAAACTATTTAATGTGAGCCAACATTTCGCTCCAGGTTGGAGGGATTCATCAGGGCTAAAGAAAGAGACTAACAATTGTTTTATTACATTAGTATAGTTTTTAAAAATTATTTTAGCTCTGAAAGTGGGGTAAAATGTTGGCTCGCATTAAATAGCTTAATATCTACTTGAGTTTTTTTTTTTTTAGCATCTTACTTCTATAGAAAAAAGAAATATTACTATCGAAGATATCAGAGCTCTCCGGAAAAAATCGATATATTTGCCAAATTGACCATTTGTAAGAGATTCTAAAGGCGGATCCACATATTGGCCGCTCGCCACGAATCGAAGGCTTGTTGTACAAATGCTCGGTAAACCAAGAGCGTGCCATCCACATGTCAGTGTTATTCAGAGAGGCAAGCATGGCGGACGTACCAGTGGTTTCAGCCATTGCACTGGGATTATATTATTTTTATTAAAAAAAAAAAAAAAGAAAATGAAAGGAAATTAAATATAAATAAATAAGATTAAATATAAAACTTATAATAGAAAGTACCAACAAACACCTTTAACCTCCAAACAGCTCTCAGTTGCAACTAGACAAAGAATAATGGTTGAGATGCTACACGAGCCCTCTCACAAATCCCTTTGATCGGTGTTCAAAAAACCGACTCTCGACGGATCGGCTTAGGCCAACTCGTACAAGCCACCGATCCGCATGTCTGAGTTCGCCATGGCTTGGCGAACATGTAGAGGCCCCTTAAAAAATTATGACGGTTCCCTTTAAGTTACTGTAATTTTTTTTTCAGAACCCCTTAATCTGAAACAAAGCAAAAGGAATAAGAACACATATGTACATATAAATTTATAGCCTTCCGATATAGCTCCATGTGCTGTTGCGAGAATTTCATTTTAAGCAGTTAATACAGTAGTGTATATATTATTTTATCATTATGTTATTTTATTTATTTATTTTTTTATACAGATAGTTTGATTATATTCATCTTGTTTATTGTTTTGTTTGTATATATTTTAAGAGAGTTTTTTTTTTTTTTTTTTTTTTTTATTTATCATTATTATTTTTTATTTATTTTTTATATTTTTATTTTAATTTTAGTATGTATGAGATCATTCATCACTATTACCTATTGCCCATAACTGTGTGGGAGATTGTAATATCTATCAATAAATAAATCTATCAAGTTTCAGCTAGAAAATGCACTAGTGTGATGGGTTGCACTGAATTTTCATGGAGTAGATATAAAGTGTTTGGGCACACTTCAGTATTAACTTTGTCCTATAACTAAAGATTAACTCTACCTAACCTAAATATTGTGTGGCTCTGTTGGACACGTATTATGTATAATGCAACAGGTATTGCTGCCACCTTATTGGAGCAGAATATGGTGTAATTGTCCTGAATAGAAGGTTCATGTTACTTTTCAGTGAGTTGAAGAACTTGATTTGCCTCTGGTTTATAAACTCGGGAACAGTCGGCAGTTCAAAAAACTCGTGAATTTGTTCAGCTTTCATCTTCTTCAGTGTCGTAGATCTCACCATCTTCCGCAGCACTGTATCTTGAAACTGTTGAAATTGACGTTGCGTTCTGTCCCGATGACGAGTGAAGAACAGCGCTCCATATAAAAGAGCTGGTATTTGGATACTTCTATATATTTTTATTTTTAATCGTAACGTGAGAGCAGATGATAGTAGTAGGCGATAGAGGCATATTTTTCTCCTTACCTGTTTAACTATATGATAAATATGCGTAGAGTGAGTGAACCGTCGGTCCAGCTTGATCTCTAGATATACTATTGAGTTCGATAGCGCTAATTTTCACTATGAACTTGATTAATAAGACTAATTACTATTTGAGTTATTTTGATCTTCAAATTTTTTTGTTGTTTTTCTTCTATAATTTTATCAAAGCTTGAAATGAGCCTGAAGATTTAGTTAATGACATTTTACTTGGCCAGATTTCATAATTACTGATATGAAAATATTTAAAGAAATATATATTCTTTTAGGCAAAAATTCGTAAATTTACTCAGTTTTTCGGAGCCTGGTCCTCAAAATTAAGTAAATTATGTTTTTATACTTTTTATAAATATTCTAAAAAGTAAGGAAACTATTTACCTAACAGTATCATTGACTCACTTTTGTATTTATTTTCAAGTTTTTTTATTTCTTTATAACTAACCTGTATTTTGATTGCATAAAAATTGAAGAAAAAAAGTTGAAAATCTATATAATTATTTTTTTGGTAAATCAATTTTAACGAAAAAGTTGCGATTGCAACGTGATTACCTGACATACATACACCTGTCCTAAATATATCATTTCAGTTTCTTAGTAATCTTCGTTGTTTATCTAGGCTGTTCACACAAATAGTTTTGCCTGATTTGCTTATTTAGACTTAAGATATCAAAACGTGCATTTCAGACAACAAAGCAGCATTAGAATTTTTTCTTTACTTCTAAATTCGGAATTCTTCCCGTACTATTTATACTCGTATATACAGGTTACTAAATTAAAAAATATATAATTTATAATCTAAAACACTTTATTGAGACTGGTTAATTTTTCTATAAATAAATAATTTAATTTCTATCCATTTCAGTCTCAAAACATTTTATTTTTCTTACAAGTCCGACGTTTCGGCCAATCCGGCCATCCTCAGGGACAATCTACTTAGTACAATTTTAGAACTATATGACTTAAAAACTTAACTCCATGCAGGCTATTCTGCCCAGGTCAAAACAACAATTTCTAATAAGTCAATATTCGCATTAAAACCAAAATTAAAATCATTTATCAGTCATTATTTGTTAAAACTTTATCACTTTATTAGAGTTGTGTAACAAATAGTGACTGTGATAAATGATTTTAATTTTGGTTTTAATGTGAATATTTACTAATCAGAAATTTTGTTTTGACCTGGGCAGAATAGCCTGCATGGAGTTAGAGTTTTTAAGTCATGTAGATCTAAAATTGTATTAACTAGATTGTCCCTGAGAATGGCCGGGTTGGCCGAAACGTCGAACTTGTAAGAAAAATAAAATGTGTTGAGACTAAAATGGATAGAAATTAAATTATTTATTTATTAAAAAATATATTTATATGTTCCTCAATTGAACTATGTATCTGCAAACATTTACAGTATTTTTCTCTATTTATTCGCGTTTACCTATAATTAGTTTTGTTGAGAAAACTATCAACAAATGCCAGTTGGTGGAATTATTTATACATCAAGCTAGGTCTCGGGTGTCCAGAACTTCTCTTGAGGTAATGCCTCGGTTCCACGGTTAAATGCCACGAATTCCTCTTAAACCCGTTGAATTCTAAGTTTAACTTTGCTCCTAACTCGGTTTTGTGGCACGGTTCCCAGTAGTATTTGCCAGATTTAATAAGATTTTAACCATATTGTCGAGTTTAGAACTTCATTACCACAATTGATTCAAAACAAAAGAGACAAATTAAAACTCCTGAAAAAACTGTGTATACGTGTTAATATTTTCTTTTTATTTCATTGTCTTTTAGGTTTTAAATGCCTTAAGTCTGGGGGACAATGAACACTTTTTGACATTGTTATAAACGCTGTATTACTATTAATTAGATTTTTTAAAAAAATTATTCAAGTACCTGTCATTTTGACAATGTGGAAAACCAATGATTGTGGGAAATGCTATAAAAACTACACCCTTTCTTTACAACATAACAATTTTTTTTATCCTTTTCCAATCGAGTGTGTGTAGACGACGTATTAAGAGCTCCAATGCTAGACAGAAAACTGCATGTGCAAAAATTACATTACATTTTTGGGTTACCTGCAAGACACATTTAGGTCATAAAATAAACGAACAAATAAAATAAATCCAAGTCATAATAAAAAATCAATTATTATGCTACAATAATTTCACACTATGATAGATAATCATATTAAAATTGATCAATAAACAATTAATGTATAACATTAATAAATAAAGGTTTTACAGAAATTTTTTCTCGCATTTTAAAAAAAATGTATTTTATACAATTCAAACATTTATACAGAGGAGCATTTATGGTTTCCATAATCAGCATGCTATGAGTTGATGGTAAAGAGAGACAAATGGAATCAGAACAGCTATCCAACATTGATATTTCTAGGACTTTGAATAATCGATTGTCACTAACTGTGGCTAATAGCAATCACAAACCTCACCATTTTGAATCAAATATGTTAGATAACACAATAGATTACATTTGTATTCCATTCCATCATGATGTGAAATGTAATTAAAGAGCAGGTTCCCCTCACTCAGCTCGAATATTTGTGAACACTCAAACATGATCAGAGAATAAAAATACGTAGTAAAAACCATTGTAACTTCAAGAAAGATGATAAAATGAAAACCGCAGAAAAGGAATTATAAAATAGGAAAAAGTATATATATGTGATTCTCAGGACAAAGCACCACAGTAATCCATGTAATTAATAAAATAAATTAATTGATTATATAATTCTTACTACTTTCATATAAAAAGATTATGTTATTGGTTTTAAAAAATAATACTTAAATTACAAAATTGTGAACTAAAAACTGAAAATATTTTATTTTCTTCCCTTTATATTTTTAAAGCTCTTTTATATAAATAGAAGTTATTTGAAGATATCATTATCTAGAAAATAAGTGTTAGTTTATGGAAAA
>NW_027114778.1:11104-11757 GCF_000696795.3 Halyomorpha halys | reverse complement strand
AGTAGTAGTAGTAGCAGTAGTAGCAGCAGCAGCAGCAGTAGTAGTAGTAGCAGTAACAGCAATAGCAGCAGTTGCAGTAGGAGCAGCAGGAGCAGCAGCAGTAGTAGTAATAGTAGCAAGAGCAGCAGCAGCAGCAGCAGTAGTAGTTTTCATGAAATTTGCTAAAATAAATTTATGTCTAATGGTTTCCGAAATAAAGGTTTTAAATATCATAAATCAAACCTATTGTCAGAACAACTATAAATCAATTTATTTTAGCAAATTTACGACTTCAAAAAAGGTTTTATTATTTTTACTGCACAGATAAAATATTTTAATAAAACCTCTTAGAAGTTGCATAAAGTTGCTCATAGTTGATTAATTAAAGAGGTTTTAACGTTAAATAGTTTCCATAATACAAGTTTTCAGAAACTGACGTTTTTTACAAACAACAAGAAATAAACATTTTGTAAATTTATTCTGGTAAACATCTTAGGAACCATTTGATGTACAGATGTCTATTAGCACTGAAATTAAAGCTAGTTTAATGAGCTGTAAAGTAGTTTATGACGTTTATTTTCGTAGTAGTAGTAGTAGTAGTAGTAGTAGTAGTAGTAGTAGTAGTAGTAGTAGTAGTAGTAGTAGTAGTAGTAGTAGTAGTAGTAGTAGTAGTA
>NW_027114778.1:2340-9069 GCF_000696795.3 Halyomorpha halys | reverse complement strand
TAGTAGTAGTAGTAGTAGTAGTAGTAGTAGTAGTAGTAGTAGTAGTAGTAGTAGCAGTAGTAGTAGCAGTAGCAGTAGTAGTAGTAGTAGTAGTAGTAGTAGTAGTAGTAGTAGTAGTAGTAGTAGTAGTAGTAGTAGTAGTAGTAGCAGTACCAGCAGCAGCAGCAGTAGTAGTAGTAGTAGCAGGAGCAGCAGTAGCAGCAGTAGCAGTAGTAGCAGTAGCAGCAGTAGCAGTAGTACTCCCAGCAGCAGCAGCAGCAGCAGCAGCAGTAGTAGTAGTAGCAGTAGCAGTAGCAGCAGCAGTAGTAGTAATAGTAGCAAGAGCAGCAGCAGCAGCAGCAGTAGTAGTTTTCATGAAATTTGCTAAAATAAATTTATGTCTAATGGTTTCCGAAATAAAGGTTTTAAATATCATAAATCAAACCTATTGTCCGAACAACTATAAATCAATTTATTTTAGCAAATATCATGAAAACTACTATTCCTACGAAGGTAAAGGTCATAAACTACTTCAAAGTACATTAAATTAGCTTTAATTTTAGTGCTAATAGACATCTTTACGTCACATAATACGTGAGATATAGATTTCTCATAATAAATTTACTAACTACTTTACTTACTTAAATTACTTAATTACTTTACATAATACTTTACTAAATACCTCGAGAACTATTGAACGTAAATAGCTCTATTAGGTCTAATATTTTAGCAAATTTACTCCTCTTTTAATAAAGTGCTCTTAGGTTTTCTAGTGTTGTTGGTTATTTTGAAGATATAGAGCTCTGAATGAAAAATCACATACAACTTAGTGGTCCTTTTTGCCAAACCCTGGCGACTACCTGAGATGCCGCCGCGTACTAATCAAGAATCATTTTTTGGGACCACTGAAAAATAAATATTAACTTCCCTAGGTTGAAATCGAACCCACAACGTTGCAAACCGTGCGCTCTAGGACCTACGTCTCTACCCGTACGGCCGTCGCGCCCCTGGTACGACTATAAAAGGAGGTGATTTTTTCCAGATCATGCTCAACCACCAGACATTTTCCCTAATTAATGGAGAGCGAACTCCGGAGGACTCCCGAACCACAGGATTGACTCACAGCTATAGTAATAGAATAAATAATTATATGCTATGGCTTGAAGTTAGTAGCACAGATCATTTTTTTTTAACTGCAAAATAAATTGAATTTAAAATTTTTAAAAAATCGAAATTATTAAATGTTTTATTCATTATGCTAACTAAATGGCATTTGTTTTTTTTCAAGAAATGTTAATTCTCAACTTATGTATTCTAATTTTAATAATTAAAAGGTTATAGTGTTATTTGGTGTCATCACATATTATATTTTTTAATTATATATTACCATATTGTTAAAATTAAACCTTCAGTAATATACCTTTTTATAGAAACATTTCTGTCATACAATTGCATAGGAATAATTGAGAATATTGCCTCGAATAAATAAAAGATTCTTCTAGCATGAAATTGTGAGAAGAAGGCAATTTAAAACCACAAGTTTCGGCCTTAATCTAGATTTAGTGAGGGGGCGGGGGCGGGAAACCGCTGGATCCGAGAGCAGGGGAACTTAGAGTAAACAATTAGGTCAAAAGGCTAATATTTACAGGACAGAAGTGGAATGAAGACGGCTCCCTTACAGCTTACCTTCTCCTTAGTATTCTTTCCACCATTATGGTAAGGATAAAAAGTTTTAGCTTTCTTTGAAATATCCTCTCGAGAGAGACACTAAGGATTATCTAAATATATTCTGAATTGATAATAAAGTTTCATTATAATAGACAGCTAAAATGTAAAATATCTTATAAACCTTATTAGAAAAAAATGGTACACTCGGGAGAAGTGTAGCCTGGAGCATTTTTCTCACTTTGAATGAAAAATAGTTTATTATTCTGTGACTAGGTTCCTTTCGAAGAATTACAAAAACAATTTTCATTTTATAATAACATTTATTGGCCATAAAACAGTGTAGCCAAACTTAATTATAGCATATATACTGAGAGAAAAAACAACTTTTTTTTTGTTTTTTAATTTATTGATTGATATTTACAACTGCACATAAATACATCAAGTAAATTTGAGGAAACCATAATGGTATGGTACAAGCATGTTGAGAAACTACCCATAGCACTCTAAAAACATTTTTACAATATAAGGTCTCGAGCCCAAGAAGGTCCTCGTCTTTTCAGACGCCACGGAGGATTGTCCGGAATAAAAGAGGAAGGAAGATTAGAAACTAATGGGTTGAGTGGTTAAGGAATTTGTAATGGAAGGATTGATATCGGGTTCGGGCTAGATCGGTTACAAATGGAACATTAAGGTCTTTGTGAATGATTTTATTTTTGACAAAGTGGGAAGCATTTAGGATTTTACGAAGGATTTTGGATTGGAAACGAGAGGAATTCGAAGGTTTAGTAGAGCCCCAAAGCTCAACTCCATATGTCCAGATTGGCCTTATTACAGTCATGTAGATCAGTCTTTTGTAATGAATTGGAAATTTGGACCGTTTGTCTAGTAAGTGCTGTAATAGTCGAAATCGACGCGCAGTTTCCTGTCTTTTCAGTCTTGTGTGAGGATTCTAGGTTCGTCGTTTGTCTAGATGTAGTCCAAGGTAGCGGATCGGTTCTACAGGGGTAAGGGCAACATTATTAAAGTATACTGTAGGGCAGTCAGTAGGTTTACGACGTAGGGTAAAGATAATTTGATGGGATTTGTTGTAATTTATTTTAATCCTTCAATTACGACACCATTCTTCGAGGGCTCTGATATGGGATTGAAGAGTTTGGGATCCAATTAAAGGAGAAAAACAATAGATTAATAAAAAAACTAACTGATTAAGTAAAAACAAAACAAAATGTTAATTAAAAATATCTGTACTATTATAATAATGGGTCAGATTGGTGAAGCAAAAGGTAGCAAAACATTAGGGATTTAAACGAGGAAAGGGTTGGTACTTTGGGAAATAAATATCTATATTTTCCAAGTATTACGTCTGTTTTGTTTATACTTTTGTCTGCCTTTCGTCAGCACTTTGATGTTGTTATTGCTCTTTTACGTCCGCACCTATACTCAATTCAGTTTTGCTCTGGCCTCCTCGCAACGGTAAGACTGACCATTTCGAACGCCTGTACACTCCTAACGTGATGTCTATATATCCTTAATTTTGATATATACTTAGTTATATTAGCGGTGAAGGGGGTGAGTTAAAGGAAAATAATAAAAAAAAATAAGTATAATCGCCAAAAAGGAAAATGACAAAACAATAAAGAATTAATTTCTCCTTAGGTGTCTCGTTATTTTTTTCTTGGAAATAACGAAAACCCCGAAACAATATGCCCACAATATACCCTTATATAAATAATAATCGAATTATAACCACTGGCGAATATCTTTACATGTAGTTAACAGAAAATCTAGGGGTGTTACCTTCCACCTGTTGAATTATCGAAATATTAAGTAAACAAAACAAAAAAAACAAAGGTAAAATTGACAAGTTGAAAGTAGTGTACATGCATAAGAATGAATATAATAACTATATGTACAAAAGTTTAATGATAAGAAGAAATATTTGTACACAGAATGAAAAAGGAAAGAAAAGAATTCATATCAATTAATAAAACAATGAGAACTTATAGGTTGACTTAACCTTAACTTAAATGATTAATCTTATCAACTGTTATTTACATTACTGCAAAAAGGAATATAAAAGTGATATTAATATAAAATTTAGTTTGAACTCCAAGTAGTTTTGGGATGTACTTCTGGCAGAACACAAGGTTGTCCGATATTTCCTTTCCGATCACCGTGTCACCAGAATTATAGAGATATAATTGCTAACGATGTAATGCCACAACTCTCTTAACCAGGACGTGCTGAAGATTCCCCTTCACAAAACCAGAGCCCACTCGTCTTAACATATCGCTCGTGTTTTTGTTTTTCCCCATAATCCCTTTTGTCTACGCAGATATCGCCAGTGTCTTTATCTTACCATGGCAATCGTAACAGTCTTTTATTTCTCATTTGTGTATTTTGCTCACCTGGATCCCTCCTGAGATTCTTAGTTTAAATATGGATTCTTCAGCCCCTGATGGAAGAGCTATAATTTACAATTTCAATTTCAAATCGAATTGAAAGTAGTGACAAAATTCAATTATATGACAAACAAAAAATAAGACAAATTATCTAACATGAGATAAATGCTCACGGGAAACCTTTTAGGGGACAAACACTCCTGTCAGGTTAGTTAAGTTAGATTAGAACGAACAAGACTTGGTAATTTGGACTTAGGGGACCTCAAATCGTTTAGTTATGTTGAAAATGGAATTCGTGATTTAGCACGATTTTAAACCTCCCTGTTGAAGCAACATTAAATTAAAAATGTTATAATTTTATTAGATTAGTTAATATGTGAAATAGATTTATTTTAACTATAAGGCATTTGTTTACTAAAAGTAAACATATGAATGTAAACAAAAGTGGTGCGATCTTTTGGCGGGCAAGGATTGTTGACAGTCTACGATTGTTAGCTATGACGGCATTGTTTTGCAGTTTGAGTTTTCCTCGCAGTTTCGCAAGCTCCATGGTAAGACCGTGGTAGACTTTTGGCCAAGCCACTTCACTCTCACACAGGGGCCCCTAAACAGCGTACTTCCAGAGCTCTCAGCTGTCATCTGGTGAGATTAAATATAAACATTTGCTCAAGGCTCATTGAATACATTTTTCCTTTGTTTTTTTAGCATAAAATTAGTCTGTGTTTGTAATGTATTAAGTTGTTTTTTCCTTTTTATTAACACTAATCATACCAAGACTTAATATATACCTATTTCTACCATAGCGGGTCAAATGACCCGACTTTATGTTTCATGCTTGAATGTATGAAATATGGATGTTAGGAAGGAAATAAAAATATAAATTAAATTTATTATAATTAAACAAAATAGTATGTTGAGCATTTATTACAAAAGCAAAAAATAAAAACTTGTGCTCTTCCAGGTGTGCCACCTACTTGCATTTGTTGCCAAACAGATCCATCATTCGCAACATTTTGTTCATTTATTTCTACTTCACTTTCTTCCGAACTTGAGAGTAATCTTATTCTTTTTCGGCCACTACATACATTCACAATATTTTCCTCTTCATCGTCAATATCTGTAGAATCAAACTCATTTATATTTGCAACCAATATATCTTCATTTTCAGAAAATTCATCTTCACTAATTTCTGAAAACTCTTCGCCAATATTATTTATATCTTCTAAGAACTTGTACTGTCTTGTTTGCTTCGACATTTTTCTGGGTAAAAAATGATCTGTATTACTATAGCTATCAAAATAAAATATAAGCTAGGTACTTACCAAGACTTTCAATTTTTGCCACGTTTTCTTACACTAAAAAGCTATTTTCAATCTAAAATTAGATATTTTCTTGAAATTATTCTGAGCTATTTTCGTTGAACTACTTTACGCAACAGTCTTTGGAAGAATGTGCAACTTACTGACTACAAATATGACTAGATAATCTCATAAAACAAAAAAATTCTCTCCGGGTCAAATGACCTGTTGTGGTAGATATCGGTATACAACAAGGATTACTCAGAATAAACAAAACAAAACAAAACAAAAATATTTTTATAACTGTACATTAATTACTTAGAAAAAGTCATGAAGTCAAATGTGCAAACGCAATAAAATTATACGTGCATTTTCAATGGAAAAGTTCAAAATGGGTCATTTGACAGTTTAGTGTTAATGAATAAGATTAATTTGTTTTATAATTCTTTCATTTTGTTTATATGTATATATTCATTATATTTTCGTTATGTTTAATCCATGCAATTTCTTTGTTAAATATAGACTTCAAATATATTTCTGTAATCATTCCTACCAAAAAATAATTTTCCCAGCGCATATTATTTCTGGTGAGAGGAAAGTCTTTCCTGAGGCTCTCAGTTCCGGTAACACTTCCTTTATTATATATATTGCACGGATATTGTACGGATTTTATTATATGAAGGCTCCGAACGAATAATTAGTTTTCTGAAATTTTTGATATTGCAATTTAAAAGAACTTTCGACTGCTCAGACATAACATTGTAGATCCTAAACCCGCCGTATGCTGGAAAAAGTTTTCTTTTAAAAGTAAATAATGAACATTAATGAAAGATCATGCGAAACTGAAGATAAAGAGAGAGTAAATAAGACGGATTTTCAATTAAAACGAACAGTTGGGACTGCAATAATTCTCCGACAGACGGGAGCGATCCAACTTCTGGAAACTGGGAGACCAAGTTGAAGGAGGAGTCTTCTCTGGCCCTTAACAATTTGCAGAGGGGCAGCTTCGTGACGCCCCCCCTCCCACCTAAGATAACTTTTATCGATTCGCCCCTTATCATCTCTCGCTGATATCGGATTAAGTTTGCACCAGGAGCGTGGATAGTGGATAGTGGGAGTCTTATCTTTACTGTCGACGGTCTAAGTTAACGATTGCAGAACAGTCCGTATCTGCCTGTCATCTTAGGCGACCCAATTCCAAAGCGCCACATTGGCAGGTTACTTAAGGAAACATTAGTGATTTAGATGAGAACCTCTAACGATCCTTCCACTAGTAAATATTGTGTTTCTATTCTTATACTTACTTTGAAGATACTTTTCGATATTATTATAAACTTTTCACTAGTATAAGATGAGACAAAATGATATAAATATTTTAAATA
>NW_027114778.1:0-1950 GCF_000696795.3 Halyomorpha halys | reverse complement strand
ATAATGAAAATTATTGTTTGAGACAGATTTATTTATTAGCTATCATTGAAACATCCATATAGTCTCAAAACTTCTTTATTATCTCTACACTCCTACGTTCCAGACTTTTTGGCCGGTTTTGAGAATCTTATTCACACTATCACAGTAAAACATTGGTAATCATATCGTTGTGAGGCCATTTCGCCTTTGTAAATTTTTTTAATTAGTCAATTACCTATTATTTTATGATATAGTAATTAGGTGAAATAGAAATTCTAAACTAATTATTGAAAGTAATTATCTGTAAAACTAACAGGCTATCAACTGATAATAGTGAATTTCTATTTCACCTAATTACTATATCATAAAATAATAGGTAATTGACTAATTAAAAAAAATTTACAAAGGTATAATGGCCTGTAATAATGTGATAACCAATGTATGCGATGGTATGAATAAAATCCTTGAAATTTGAAATGAAGCGGAATGACTGAAAAATAGGTGTGTAAAGAAGTGTAATATTTTTTTTATTTAATGTAATTTACAACTGTACAATAATAAATACAATAAGTAAATATGTGAAATGTTTCATTTACACTTGAAAATCTTGGGAAGGAACATTGGTGGTACTTCAAGCATTAATTTGAATTAGATGGCATCGGAGGATTATCTGGAATTTTTAAGGATGAGAGATTAAGAACTAATGCGTTAGGGTGGGTAAGAAGTTTGGAATAAAAAGACGCAAATCTGTTTTGGGCCAAATCTCCAACGAATGGGATGTTAAGGTCGATTGGATGCGGGAGGAATTTGATGGTTTGGTCCAGCCCCAGAGCTCAATTCCATTTACGTTTAATCATTAATATATATTCAATTCCAGTTTAAAGCTTCGCACCATCGGATTACTGCTTGTTTCGATCCATGGCTCATTTCCTTCAAGGCAAAAATTTAATAATTTTGTAGAAATTGATCTTGTGGCCCAAGAGTTCTTTGACAGCTACCCCAAAGAATGGTATATGTACTGTACTGTACTGGTATTGTAAATATATAAATATTTAGTTGAAGAACGGGCATTATTTTATACACCCCATTACACCATATATCCTCAAGCTTCGTATTGATTTTCAAATAGGTATTTTCTTCATGTACTTTAAATATATCATAAATAAATAGTCAATAATTTACCTAATTACGCACCCTAGATGTATTTCACAACTAAGAAGTCTTACATTAAAAAACAATCTTGTATGTTAGCAACATTGTTTATAGTAGACATTACGCAATGAAACGGATCTGGAGATTTGCAACATTGCTAACTCTCAAATCAAAACATTTACAGTTCCCTCAGGAGAATTTTATGTCCGGATCTCCTCGAATTTCCGCCTTTTTGATTTCATTTTTCTTTGTAGCTTACTCTTTCAATTATAATATTTTCTCTAAGCACTGTTAACGATCTCAAATGTTCCACGATAAATTACTAGAACACCCCAAAACTCATAAAATATAGACCTGTATATGGGCACCCGTATAACACCCGTAGATGGCAATCAAAAAGTTTGATTCGTGACTGTACCAACAATAACTGTTGAAATCACAACAGAAGATGATCTTCAATATTTATACCACAAATCCCCCTCCCCTTAAAAAAAAAGTGGTGATTAATGTTTGTGGAAGTGATAAAGGAACTAGAAACTAGAGTGCTGAAGAAGAGACAGTGTAATAAATTAGAAGAGAAGTGACACAACAAATGGCAGATAATGGCTGACAGTTTAGAGGAAGTTTATAGTTTGGTCCTACTCGTTCATTAGATCGAGGAAGGGTAGTGCTCCTGGGGCTAGGATTTGGGAAGTGCTTCGGCCCACTAAATATTCATGCGAATACATGGCTTCTAGCTAGAGCAACACCTGCGTTTTATGTCAGCTACCTTTAAGGTAATGGTCGATTCCTTATAATATAGTCTTCAATCTTAGAATA
>NW_027114777.1:12898-13588 GCF_000696795.3 Halyomorpha halys | reverse complement strand
CAGTCTAGTAAGGGGATTCCAAGTAAGTCTCTTGTCAAGAAGGAGTCCTAAGTAGCGAATCTGTGTACAGGCGTTAGTGGGATATTTAAAAAAAAATACTGAAGGAGAGCAGGGTAGAGGTTTACGACGGAGAGTAAAGGAGATCTGGGGGGATTTGTTAGGATTTATTTTGATTTTCCATTTTTGAAACCATCTTCAAAGGATGTATGTATAAAGAGTTTGTGATGCAGTAGTTACAGACAGTACACATATGTCATCAGCGAATGTTGTTAGAACTTTGTTAGAGTAGGTTGGGATATCAGCTGTATAGACAGTCCCCAGAGAATTGGACCTAATTTACTACCTTGAGGAACACCGGCGAACAATCCACAGCGAAGGTGATATTTTCCTAGTTATCTACAGGTGACCAACCTATTTTAACCATGGTGTGGGTTCAAGTTTTTCATCTTGTAGGACCGCCACTTAATGAAAACAGTCAACTCCCCAGGCCAGATTCAAACCGGCGCCGCCTGCAGATGTCAGAACGATAGACCTAGGCCTAACCATCTAAGCCACGGTCGGCCCGATGAGTTACCTTAAAGGTTTTATCAGAGATGAAGGAGCAGATTAAAAGGAAATGTGTAGGTCAAAGGAATTTATGAAGTTTAAATAGCATTCCTGGATAGGATAAGAAATTTAAATTGATTTCAT
>NW_027114777.1:10350-11741 GCF_000696795.3 Halyomorpha halys | reverse complement strand
GAACGGGTGACAATGGTACAGCAACATTTATATCCTTAGAATTCATGATAAAAAAAGGGTGTCCCATAGCCAGGATGAAATAAAATCTGGATTAGTATTTTAAATTTTTTTTTTCAGTTATGAAACTGAAGCCCCTGATAGTTCACAATTGAAGGAAAAATCTTTATTGTAGTATTGGAACCGTACATTAGGTTTAGGAATAGAAGACATGAAAAACTGTACCATATTCACCCCACTTTATGCTACTATTTCTTTTTCGGCCTATGACTTTCTCTAGGTCTATTATAAGTCAATAATTAATTAGTTGCATAATAAGATTTCTGAGATCACCAGAAATGATTTTCCCTGTAAAAAATAATTTTAAAAATTACTTAAAGATGTACGTTTCGTGAGCTAGGTTTTATGCATCGGACTCCTCGATTATATATTTCGAAAATGGCTCATCCGATTTAGTTCGATATTACAAAAAAGATTAATGCAGACACAGTCCAGAATAAAATTCAATTTATCATTTATGTAAAAATATTGAATAATTTCCTTATCACGTTTGTCTTCAGTCAATTCAACGACAAGTTATTAATTTCAGAATGTAGGTATTAATTTCAGAATGTAGGTATTCAGTACTCAATAGAAAGGAGCGTTCAAAAAAGAAAATAACGCGAACAAAAATTCAAAAAACAAAAAGTAAATAGGGAGGAAATTATATTGACGATGGACTTGGTAGAAGTTTTAAAATTTCCAACATTAGTACAAAACGTCCCAACATTTGGTTGTAAAGATAGAAAAGAAAAATATACGTTCATTTTCTTTTCTCATTTTAATTAAAGGGCAAATAATTTATATATTGTATGAACTAACACGTTGTCCAAGTGACAAGAATGTGATAAACCACAATTTTGATAATTAGCATTTCATCCAAAATACACTTTATTTACCATCGAAAGCTATATAAGGCGTTCGTTTATCTAACACCATAATTACATCATTTTTAACTTTAATATTATGTAAATATGAACTATTAAAAAAAAATTAAATAATTATTGCAGAGTTTTTCTAAACTGCTTTGCTAAACAATGTCCATAACGTGGCGTGGCATATATATTCTTGCATCAAGCACTACGCCTGCTAATGGTATAGCACTCATTATCCTTATAGAACAATACACTTTACAAAACTCCTCCTGATGTTTCTTTTGTTGGTCGATTTGGAAATAACTTTGGCTTTTACTGCTTATAGCCTTATAATGCAGTGTAAAATTGCTAGAAATTTATTCTAATCCGTTTAGTGCACGACTACCATAATAATAAAATTGTTTTGTTTTTTACAATTACGGTTACAAGGTCACGATAGATAGCAATGAACTATATAATAGCATTTAAAAAGTATTTTGT
>NW_027114777.1:9127-9705 GCF_000696795.3 Halyomorpha halys | reverse complement strand
TATACAATAGATAGATCATTTCTCAACAATCATAGAGGAATTTAATCGTTTTTCAGAATTGCAATCTTCTGTCCAATCGTCTAAATACCGGTATTATATTTAACTCTGCGCTACATCGTTATCAAAATTTATTGAATATTTAACTTGAAAATACATAGGTCAAATGGAGAGCCGAAGGAAGTAGGATGTTGTTCTAAATACATTAAACTAAATTTTATACTATAGGATATATAGGAAATACTTTAGGTAATAATTTTTTTTTTTCTCATTCCCCTGTTATTGTTTTTTTTTATCCCGTGTCACTCAAACCATACATTTTCTTGACATAAGTATATATGTGTATGGTATAACTGAGATACTTTTTTTTGTTAGAGGGGCATTTTAAGTATTGTGATCCACTGTATACGGGGGAAGCTTAGTAGTGCTTATTCACCTTCTGCGTAGACATGAGTGGGGAGAGACCTCTTAACTGACTTTTTTTTAATGATAATATTACAATCTTCCACAAATACAATTCAGAAATTTTTTATTTTCTTCCTCTTGAAACCTAGAATCTCTAAGAAGTGAAAAGAACGGGT
>NW_027114777.1:6734-9077 GCF_000696795.3 Halyomorpha halys | reverse complement strand
AAAAAAAAAAAGAAGCAGAAGAAATAATAGTAATAATAAGGAATAGAAGGAGGTAATTATTATCCAGATCATATCAGTGCTACAAGATATTTAACTCTGCGCTACATCGTTATCAAAATTTATTGAATATTTAACTTGAAAATACATAGGTCAAATGGAGAGCCGAAGGAAGTAGGATGTTCTTCTAAATACATTACTATACACATTACACTAATTTTTATACTATAGAATATATAGGAAATACTTTAGGCCATCATTAATTTTTTTTCTCATTCTCCTGTCACTGAAACCATATATTTTCTTGACATAAGTTTATATGTGTATGGTATAACTGATTTCCTTTTTTTTTGTTAGAGGGGCATTTTAATTATTGGGATCCACTGTGTACTGGGGAAGCTTTGTAGTGCTTACACACCGTCTGCAAAGACATGAGTGGGGAGAGACTTCTTAACTGACAAATCATGAATTTTTTTTAAAATTGTAAACTTTTATTAATTGATAATATTGGAATCTTCCACAAATATGAGCAATAGGTAATAGTCATAATTGTTCTCTTTCACATAAGAAAAAAAAAAATTATCAGTAAAATAAAATAAGTAAATAAATAAAATCTCTATATGTATATAAGAACAGAAATAAATAATTGTAATGAATATAATCAAACTAGGTAAATAAATTATGTACAATATTTACAATCTCGACCTAAAGATCCCCGAGCCCACTCCTATTCCCCACACATGAGGGGTAGTGTAATTATATATGTGTACGCATATTATTTAAACTACGTGCATATATATACATATACGTATACTCGAATATATTTCGGATCTTACAGTTACAATCCAGCGAACATTTTCCAGACCTTATAGTACAAGAGCCAGAGAGGAGAAAAAAGGCAGTTATCTCACCCTAATGTTTAATTACTTTAATGAAAACTATGTATAATTACTAGTCAAAATTGATGAACCTGTCAAGTACAGGTAGGGGGAATAAAAAATGGCGGCTGTTTCAAAGCGATAAAAAAGAATAATTTTTCATACAGAGCTCTATATCTTAAAAAGTAGGAACAACAAAGAAAATCTAAGATGCGTCATTTAAAGAAGAGTAAATTTGCTAAAATATGAGCCCTAATAAAGTTATTTACGTTAAATAGTTTTCGCGATATAGCTTTTTAAAAAGCAACATTTCATAAAAATGTTGTATGGGACGTACTGAAAGATCAGTAGTTAGTGAATTTGTTTTGAAAAATTTATATCTCAAAAACCATTTGACGTACAGATTAACACTCAAATTAAAGCTAGTTTAATCAGCTGTAAAGTAGTTTATGATGTTTATCTTCGTAGGAGTAATAGTTTACATGAAATTTGCTATAATAAATTAATTTATAGGTGTTCGGACTAATTTTCATTTGCCAAATTCATATTCATATGTGAATATCATAAAAACTACTACCCCTACGAAGATAAGTGTCATAAGCTACTTTATAGTAAATTTAACTAGCTTTAATTTGAGCGCTGGCAGTTATCTGTACATTCAATGGTTTCTGAAATGAAGTTTTTCATAAATCAAATTTATTGTCCGAACAATTATAAATCAATTTATTTTAACAAATATCATGAAAAATACTATTCCTACTATGAAGGTAAAGTTCATAAATTCTTTTTTAGTCCATTAAACTAGCTTTAAATTGAGTGTTAATAGACATCTGTACGTCACATAGTTCCTGAGATATATGATTCTCAAAATAAATTAACTTAATCTTTCAGTAGATTTTTAAGAAAACTTTGCTTTTTAAAAAGCTATATCTTGAGAACTATTGGACGTAAATAGCTCTTTTAGGGCTAATATTTCAGAAAATTTACTCTTCTTTAAATAATATTCTCTTAGATTTTCTAGTGTTGTTGGTAGTTTTTAAGATATAGAGCTCCGAATGAAATATTAGTGTTTTTTAAAAGTTTTTAAACAACCGCCAATTTTTATCCCCCTAACAGACCTTCTGTACCAAGTGCTCTGGGACCCTCACCCAGCCCGCTCAGCTATCAGGTCCTCAACCACTTATTATTATACAAGTACAAAGTATACTTGTAACAAGCCGATTCATTTTTTCCGACTCCCAACTAAACCAGGGTGGATCTTGGACGTACCCTAAGGCTCTAGAGCCCATCTACTATTTTCCTAGTATTATTTCAAAGGAACGTGTTCTAAAATAAATAAATAACTTATTTTTATCAATAAACCTATGATCGGCGTTTACCATATAAGTAATGCATTAGCATAGCAAGATAATGATAATGGTATTTATAATCACTATATTTAATAGGAAATGTTAATGTTTAAACTCTA
>NW_027114777.1:4535-6684 GCF_000696795.3 Halyomorpha halys | reverse complement strand
GTTTACCATATAAGTAATGCATTAGCATAGCAAGATAATGATAATGGTATTTATAATCACTATATTTAATAGGAAATGTTAATGTTTAAACTCTATCGCGTCAATAATAGGAGCTCAAATCCTTAAGCTTCGCCTAAGATGTGAATAAAGAAATATATGAATATACAATAGATAGATCATTTCTCAACAATCATAGAGGAATTTAATCGTTTTTCAGAATTGCAATCTTCTGTCCAATCGTCTAAATACCGGTATTTAATGTGTGGATATTAGCTCATGGTCACTGAGGCAATTTGTTCAAACTATAGAAGGATTCAATAATGTTTGTGGGCAACATCCGTTTTTACAATATAGTTGAGTCTAATTTTTCCACATTTTTTTTTCTGAAAATAGAAGTCACAAAGTTCTTTTGAGGGAGTGTTGGAGTGCACTTTTTGTGTCCGTTCTAGAGCTCATAGAACAAGGTGTTATGTGTTGGTGTTGGAAAAGTGCCTTCTAAAGGTTTCTACTTTTTTTTTTTTTTTTTACGGACGATTTTTGTCGGTTTTTGAGGTTTTACGTACGTTCAAATTGTGTTAGTTTTGAAAATTAATTTGTGAATCGAGTTGGTATTAGAAAAGTGTCTTTATAGGATTCTCATACAAACACATGTTTTCAGTTTTAAAGTCTTGCTGACCCTCCTAATTTAGTTTTGTAGTTGAAAAATTAAATGTAAAGTGAGTTAGTATTAAGAACTACCTTTTGGAAATCTCAACTTTTTTCTCCACTTCCTACTTCGCCATTTTGTAGTTGTTTTTTTTTTAAATTAATAAAGTAAATAAATTACTTTAAATATAATTTCTTGAGACTAGTATTTATTTATTAAATAAATCAAATGGTATCCTTGTTTAGTTTCAACACTTTTTATTATATTAATAGTCCAACGTTTCAACGTCCAACGGCCATTCTCAAGGACAATCTTGAAATATAAATTCTCACCTCACATCAAAAATTAAAAATTTTTTTGCAGGCTAGTCTGCCAATTATAAGTCAAAATCACCCTATTTTTTTCAAAACGTCATTAATTTTTAAAACTTTTAATTTCCGATTAATCAACACTATCACTATCATATTAAGAAACTATTTATTGATTTATTTAATAAATAAATAAATTACTTTTAATGTGATCCCTGCCATATGAGATGATATTATGACTTTAGGATCCGTGATCTGCTGTTTACACTTTTTTTATTTGCCTAGCAATATGTTATCCGGGAATATATTCTGAACAAACACAGCGATCGATGTACTTATAATATTACTACACGTAACAATCTGATATTTACAGGTTCTGAAAGAGTGCTAGTATACACGTCATATTGCTGCAGAAAACGTTACACTTTTTGAAATCATATTAAAATTGCTCATGAGTAGGAATAGGATTTTTATGTGCTAAAAAATCTGAAATATGTACATAAATATGTGCAAATAAATTGTATTAAATTTATAAATTATGTATTATTCAACAATATAAATTACTAATTAATTAGCAATTTTATAACTTAAAAAGTTACATAAATATGTATTTATTAAATATTATATGAATAATATTTTAAAGAAATTATGTTAAAATATGTACAAAAAAAAAAATGTAATTAGAGAAAACATAGCTGTTCAATAACAAGACATTAATTAGTAATTGTAATTAAACTAGGGGAGTGAAACAAGACTAAGATGAGAAAGGACCATGGGAGGGGAAAAAGAGAAATGGATTCAGGAGTATACAAACAAATTCTAGGAAAATGCTACAGAAATAAGACCCTTGCTCTTTTTAATTGATTCTGAGAAATTCTCGATGTAATTCTGTGTGAAAATTTATTATTGCCACTGCTTATAATTTGTTTCAAAGATGAAGATATAGAATTTTTACGCACTATTTATGATAAATTTCACCTTTAAGTTTCTTGCGTTCTCTCTAATTTTACGTAGTTGCTGAGAAAAATGTATTTACAATTGAACAAATAATTTAAGGAAATACGTGATTCACGACAAAATATCTAAAAATATGTAAAAAATAACAAATATTTCAGAAAATATGTGATTTATAACAAAATATGTAAAAAAGGCCAAATATTTAAAAATATGTGAAATAAAAATGGCTTCTTTTGGC
>NW_027114777.1:3964-4485 GCF_000696795.3 Halyomorpha halys | reverse complement strand
GATTGAAAACAGTGAAAGATGAAATATAATATCATGTAGGTTGTACCTCCACTCTCCAATCATTAATCTACGGTCAACTATCAACATACATGTATATTGTTAACAAAAAATACACGGACTGTAAACTAGTTAAAAATAGTATAGATGACGCAGAGTAAATTGGAATAAAAAATCAGGTTTAATTTCTCAAGTAGTTTCTTGCATCCTCTTCCATTCCTGACAATCCTCCGAGTAGCCTGAAAAGAAGATGGTCACGAGACCTGCTAATGTAAAATGTCATTAGAGTGCTACCAATGGGCAGTTTCTCTACATGCCTGTAACACTCCATTTTAACTAAGATCAAATTTACTGAATGTATTATATAATATACAGTTTTCAACGAACAAAAAATTTCAATAAAGATATTGAAAAAAATTCTCAAGCCTAGCTAGAAGTGGGCACAGTGGACCAGCATTTAAAAATCGTACAGTACGGTTATATCATTTTAATCTCTCATCTTACATCTAATGTAATTATCAAGT
>NW_027114777.1:0-804 GCF_000696795.3 Halyomorpha halys | reverse complement strand
AAGTTCAGCTGTAAATATTGTTGAGTATGTGGGTAATTTTCATCTGGGTTCTTTTCATCTGATATATCAATCACAGGAAAGAGCGGTAGTACAAGAGCCCTGTGGAAAAAAAGTTTCACCCAAATTTTTGATTACTTTAAAGAAAATTGCGTATAATTGATGGGGCTGCCAAGTATAGTTAGAAGAAATAACAAATGGCTTCATATCTTTGTAATTACTAACAACACTAGCAGCTGGGGTATGACGGTAGCAGCGTGGTAACGCCAACCCAAGGTTGCGAGTTCGAATCCCCGGCCCTACCCGGGATTTTTTCAAGCATATAATTATACAATACCCACTCACAGCCTCCCCTCGGGAATTTGTGAACCCCGTTAGCCAATAGGTGTCACTCACAAAAAATAGGTGTGGGAGTGACGAACCCACCCTATGCAACTACGTCATTTCCTAAGTACATCGAGCGAGGCCTTGGTCCTCCACTGTCTGTCGCGCCAATAACAATAGCAACACTAGTAAACCTAATTGAACAGAATTTAAAGTAAAGTAAATTTTCTAAAATATGAGCCCTAGTAGAACTGTTTACGCTCAATGGTTCCCAAGATACAGTTATTTAAAAAGCAACATTTCATGAAATATTTACTGAAAAATCAATAGTTCAATATGACATTTTATCCGAAAAACTAGAAACCAATTTATTTTAGCAAATATCAAGTCCTTTATAGCACATTTAACTAGCTTTAATTTGGTGCACAAACTATAAAGTACAAGCTCTAATATATTTTGTTTTATGATGAGGACGACTATTGG
>NW_027114776.1:0-4592 GCF_000696795.3 Halyomorpha halys | reverse complement strand
GTTTCCTTTCTTTAAGGAGATTCATAAAAAATGCATTAAAATCGCTCACATCATTTTGTTCATGATCTGGCTCTGATGAACTGAATAGATTATGTAATCATACCAGAGGTGGGCAAAAACTACAGCTATGGATAAAACTACAGCTATGGATAAAACTACAGCTATGGATAAAACTACAGCTAAAATTGTCATAGATCTGATCCTTATTCATGAATGAACCATTGATAAATATATATCGTATCCATGGCAATTTTAGATATTAGTTTCATCTATTGCTAATGTTTGCCCAACTCTCTACTATACTTGTAAGAAGTACCATAGATTTTTTTTTATTCTTTTAAATTCAAATTTTGTGTATATGTGTCTAATAGTTTGTAGAAACTTCATTGTGTTAGTGCTTTCATTAAAAAATATGAATTATTTCACTTGGTTATGTTTACACTTGGGTTAGGGTGGTGGAGGGGGTAATAGGAAGCGATGGTGGGGGAAGGCCGGGACCGGCAGTTAGTGTGTGATGCTGTACGGGTGAGGATGCCGCCGCCTCCCGCCCCGCCCCCGACGAGGCGTTCCCTCTCGGACCACTTTCGCCTGCCGCCCCAGGGCTGGTTCGCCTCCTTGTCCAGGCCTATCAAGAAGAAGTTCTCCAGCCACCCCCAGTCCTTGCCCAGGAGGGCCAAATCGGCATGGGATATCACTCCGTCCATGGTAGCTGTCTCTCATCTCTATGTATAATACAGTTAAGCTGGGAATTCATTTACCCATTCATTAAATAAATGCATATCACTTAAAATGTCAATATATATCATGGATGTTCTGACATTTATTAACCCTACTTTACAATGTCTTGATTCATGGAATATTGTTCTTCAACTGTAATGTCTCATCGCTGACAACTCAGAATTTTACCCATTAGTTGATAAAATAACGATGATCGGATATAGCGTCATAATTGATAAAGAACCGCTTAGAAATGACATTTATAGGTTTAATGCGAATTAATGACAAATTACAAGATGAAGCGCAGTTATGTTTAAATAAACAGTTTTGGACTGAATCAGGATAATTTGCTTGTCAACTATAATTCGATGTCAAAGACTTAAAAGGAAACAAAACATCTTTTATTGTTTTTAAGTTGATATTGTTTTAAGAATTGAAGCTGACTTTCATTAGAGTATTTTTGTTTGTATTAATAGTTATTATATACCTTCATAATAACTATTTTAACTTTTTATTTTACAATGCTATTTTATTTTTTAATCTTTTATAAAAAAAAGTCGATACATTTGATGGGTCCATGTTCCAGTAATATAGAAATTATGGACAGAAATACTTAGAACTACTATACTAGTCGTTTATGATGTTATTACAAATCATATTTATCTTAAATACAATAAAAAATTCATAGGTCGATTTATCTCTCATTAAGATCGATTAAATACTAAGATTACGGTTATAATCCCAACACTCTAAGATACCTTTCAAATCAATAACGCATATCATATCATCGATGCCACATGGATGGTCACTGAAGAAAATTCCTTATCAACTAAAAATTTTAAATTACATCATACA
Organism: Halyomorpha halys; assembly: GCF_000696795.3. NCBI lineage: Eukaryota > Metazoa > Arthropoda > Insecta > Hemiptera > Pentatomidae > Halyomorpha > Halyomorpha halys. The sequence goes on along the minus strand of NW_027114776.1, from coordinate 3,020 downwards.
TGTTTTCAAAATGCAACGCCTCCTTCTTTTCCCTACTTAAAGTAAAATGTAATATTTTTTTTTAACCCATATTTAGTACTGGCAGGTGTGTTCATCAGTTTTCCACTGATTTGTAACCAAGATTCTTTTTTTGGAAATGTCCCTCTAACCTTCCAGTAAATGATGATGGTTAGTTAATTGCCCTAACTTAGTGCCCATAATCGTTTGGTGTAGGATAATTCTCTATTTATCATATGACGCTTCTGTTTTTGTTACCTAATGGTCAATGTCTTTATTTATTTTGTTGGCTGTGAGTTGAGTCAGATATATTAATGTTATTATTTGGCATTTATGTTGTTACTGTAACATGTCTGAAATTGATGTGTTATTGGAGTTGAGGTTTGCCTTTTGTGTTTTGAAAAATGAAAAAAACAAAAACAAAGAGAGGCAAAGGGTAGTACGTTTGACGAATTCAAATTAATGTATTCCAACTCACATATGCCCTCGTCTGGTTACCTTGCCTCCATAACAATTCTCCAGGCCATTTGAAAATCAAACAACCACGTGACTGCCAGTTGCATGTGACAAGTTGCCCACCCTTGCTAGACATGAGATAACTCTCGTGTCAAAAATTCAGTTATGAATTTCTGTAGTTTGTAAATTGTTAAAAAAGTTGTTCTCCATAGTAAACAATTTGTATCCAACATGTTTCCATGTAATATAAAAGTTAATTACGATTGTAATCTATTGGTTTATTTTTAAAACCCATTTTTTTTATTTAAATGTTTTTTTAAATTCTTGAATGAAATATATTGGAAATGTTTATTGCATAGTATTACATTGGAAGAGTTAGGTGCAAAAAGGAGGTATGTACCTCCATTCTTGGGTGGTTTGGTATTCCATTTATTATTTAGTACTGAAAAAAATCTTTTGTCCAAGCTACCTCAAGGGTTGAAGAGTTTTTTATCAATGGGGCGTAGCTCTAACAAATGTATTTTTTTTTTGTCACCAGTAAAGGTTACCTCGAAATAAATGTTACCTCTCTAAATTTAGGTTTGTAATAAATGTTTTTTATATTAAAAATTAATATATGAATTTTTTCTAATTCAGTTTCTTCATTAATTCATTTCTTGAGTAATTTTGGGAGAAATAAATCTTTAGGTTTGTAATAAATTTAATTTAATCTAGGTTTGTAAGAAATGTTTTTATATTAAAAATTAATATATGAATTTTTTCTAATTCAGTTTCTTCATTAATTCATTTCTTGAGTAATTTTGGGAGAAATACAGAGACTTTCGGTCTGATTTTTATTTAGAATTTCTAAAAGTCATAAAAAAATTGATTTGATTTATTTTTTTACATTAATATAAAAAGGTTGTAACCCGGCTGAACTTCCTATAAATTATTAAATTTAAATATAACGAAATTAGAAATTTTATTTGAGAATTGATCTTATCTACTCCTGGCATGTCATTACGTTGTTAGATAATTAGCTAGTCCGCCATGAAATATTTCTTTATCAGAACTTCGTTTAATGAAGGCAATACGTAAACTTGACGTTTCATGGTAAATGGTTCATTTCTTTACGATGACAGAATAACAAAAAAAAAAAAAAAAAATTGAAAGGTTGTTTACAAAGTAAAAGAGTAATATTAATTATAATATATGTATACGTTAATGTTATTTATATTTTATCGAAATCTAGAGATTTATTACTACGTTAAATGTTTTAGATTGTTTTGAATGTATTAAATATTGACAATTACGTAAGGAATATTCCAAAATCTACTTTTAATTGTTAATAATTATCAGGAGCTTGTGCAATTACAATTTTTCTATTCCAAAACCTGTACTGTGCATGCTCCTGTCAGTTTTTGGCTCTCTAAAATATTCGTTCGAACATAACAATTCCTATCACCCAGAGATATACTCTTCAGCAGGTGTATGAAACTCGGTTAAAGCATGGGCATGTATAGGGATATACAAATTTTCTGAAGATTATTTTTTAAACTAAGGATTAAGAGGTATAGATAAATACATTAATTAAAATTTATGTAGTTAAGTAAATTTTGTATAATGATTGATATTATTGATATTAATTGCTTGGCCTGTTTTTATTTTATTACGGAATATCGTGGTTAAAAAGAAATAGTTAATTTAATTTAATTACAACTTATTTTTTTTTATTATAAAAAATACTTTGATGGGCCATAAGCTCACAATAAAACTCTTAGGCCGTCAGTTACTTATATTTAGTGACTGAATGCCATCAGATACCTAAGAATAGTAATTCATGGTATTTTAGTAGCATTTTCATGACTTAGTCACCTGCTATCAACACAAATGTGATTTTCGATATCTCGACTTTTTATGTTTTTTGTTTATATAAATCTTTCTGCGTGTTATTTTTTTAAAGAGTTTTCAGAATTTTTCTAAGGTGTTGTACTTTAGTATTATTTACTCGTTTACAGATTTATGTTTTTTCATTTTAAAATAATGACTTGACGCCAGATAACCAAATGCTATCACACTGTAAATAGTTTATTAGATGCTGTTTATTTATTAGTTATGGTAACTTGTTTCAGTTTTGTTGTTTATAATTCTGTTTACTTCTATTCCGACTATCAAGGTTTGATTATGTAACATGGATGATGGATTAAAATTCCTGCATTTGATAAATATATATATAGTTTTTAAATATAGATAATTAGATTTGTATAAATTTAAATATTTATTCCAATCAACTTTAATATCAAAAATTAAAAAAAAACAAAAAACAATCTATAAAATAAAATACTGGAAGATTATTGATTGACCGTGTGTAAAGATGAAAGGAATATGGTCCGGGTGCGGTCACAAAAACTCATATAGTAGAAATAACTTTTAATTGTTAATAATTATCAGGAGCTTGTGCAATTACAATTTTTCTATTCCAAAACCTGTACTTGGCTCTGATGAACTGAATAGATTATGTAATCATACCAGAGGTGGGCAAAAACTACAGCTATGGATAAAACTACAGCTATGGATAAAACTACAGC
>NW_027114775.1:6972-7258 GCF_000696795.3 Halyomorpha halys | reverse complement strand
GGAAATAATTGACTGGTACATTGATTACCCTTTCTTAAAACTGCTAAATGTGTGAGCTAGCATTGTTACTGTCGATAATATTAAATAAAACATTAATATTATATAAAATATTAAACTCCGTATTTATGATAGTCTACAGTAAAATATTTACAATCTAAATTAAAGTTAAAAAATATTCGTATTAATTATTTACTTACTAAGTTTTAAAGTGCTAGTTTTAGAGTTTCAGAGAATGGGTAGTTTCTCTACACACCTGTATCACTCCATTATAAACTTACTTCAAATT
>NW_027114775.1:3810-4846 GCF_000696795.3 Halyomorpha halys | reverse complement strand
TGGAAGTGGTCATTCAGATTTTTATTTAATTATAACCTTTAAATGGTTAATACAAATTTTATAGGATGGATATAAAAAGGTTACTCTATTTATTTGGTAATTACTCAACTCATTAATATTGTAATTTATGGAAGAATTTTAAGCATAAGTGGAACACTAAATTAAATTAAATCCACACCACTACAACCCATGAAGAGTCAAGGATGCAGTACTTTGTAAGGATGTTAATAGACCGACAGTTGAGGAAGCAGATAATTTGATAAGAATCACGCTCGACCGCTAGAGTTTTACCTAATTAAGGATGTCAATTTTACGAGGCTGGGTGGACCTAAAGGGCTCCCGAACCCATAGGGCTAACACAACGGCTGCAGTAAACAGATAATAATTATCTGCCACAGGAAGATTCAAACCATACTGGAACATTAGATTGATACAAAAATGACCTAGTGTAATTTATTTACGTGACGCCATAATAAATTTGATTTTCTTTATTAATAACTGATTTCATTAAATTTTCAATTTCACAGTTTTAAAGTTAGATAAAAATTAATTTTGGTGCAAATATTTACATTTTAAAATTTCAACAAACTTTTTATGTGATATTCGTTGTTAAAATAACCCTGGATTTTCATAAATAATCAAAACAGGTATATTTACTAAACTTAATGATCTTTTACTGAAAGAGTCTTATGGAATTAAACTGGATTTAGTGAATGACACAATTCTTCCTTATTTAAAATACAATAATTTATTTCATATCATCAGCAACAACGTTTCGGGAAATTTCCCCCATCTTCAGGTAGTTGATAACAATAACCTATATATAATATACAATTTTCTCCTTTATTGTCATTCTTGCTAATATATAATAATATTAATGTCATTTAATGAATAAAAACTATTTTATTGTTACTAGTCATACATTTTAGGAGAATAATTGAAGGTATATTTACGAATTTGAAGAGTGAGCCTTCAAAATGGTCGAAATCCATTTGCGTTTCATAATAACAACAGCAGCGATAATAGGCTTTGGGAA
>NW_027114775.1:0-1421 GCF_000696795.3 Halyomorpha halys | reverse complement strand
CAGTAGCAATCAAACAATGAATTTAAAGGAAATACACTAAGCTAAAAGTACCTGAACCATCTAAAGGCGTTAATACGTTTAAAATATTATAGATTTTAGAAATAACCACTTTTTATGGAATGTTTCCTGCCCAAAGAAATATAACCATTTCATAAGTTCCTATCCACTGGAAATATCTCCTGTTCATCCCCAGAAAAAAAATTAAACTTTAATAAATTTAAATTACAAATAGCGTGACGTATTTTTATCAATTTTATTTGGTGATTTCTAATGGAAGGTGATGTCGGCTGCAGGATTAGATTAGATTAGATTTTTATTCAGGGCGATCAACATCTAGGTTATTACACCCTTTTTACTTTATTTATCTTCTTGTCTTTGACTTTTGATAGTTTAATGTAGACTATTTCCTTTTTACACTGGTCGATATTGGTGGATTATATTTTAGTATAGAGTTTCTTTCAGAAATTTTATTATTTTGTCTATGGATTCTGCTGAGTCTTTAATGGCCAATTCTCTTGTACGAGGGATTTTATTATTCTCTAAGGCTTGACGAAATGATGAGCGTTATTCAATTATATGCTTTATCGATAATGGGGACTGAGAGGTTTGATATATAGATTGGTCCTCTTTTGTGATCAAGTGAAGGTGTGTTAATTTGGAATGTCCTATTCTTACTCTTGGGCTGCAGGTAGCCGAATTAATTAAAACGTTTTGGGCGTCCATTCAATTTCTAACTGTCATAAGTGGTTGTTGGAACAGACCTCGTATTTGTAAATGTCTGTTTATGGACATCCTAAAGGCATAACTTTTGTTAGGTCACCAATTAACAAGTTGGTGATAAACATTTTAAAAATTTAATAATTAATTTTGATTCCCTATCGTTTACAGTGCTATCATATGTGCTATCTTGTAGCGCAGAGGAAATTCTCATATTTCTTCTTATGTATTATATATAGTTTAAATTTATCATGATTGCCGATTTGGCTAGAACCAGATACTAACCTGTCCATGATAACCATCTAAACCACCCAAACCCACTTATTTCTAACCTGGCTTCTCTTGCATTGCCTGATAGTACCCCTAGGCGACTTAAAAGAAGATGGCACCCAGATCTTCTTCTCTAGTAATATTATTGGAGTTATATCAATTGATAGATTTTCCACATGTTTGTATTATGTCATTTTATTTCTGTTACGGTTGGTAGGGGTTCAAAAGGAACCTTTACTAGCTTAACCGTGAAAAGTAGTGAAAAGAAAAGGAATTAATAACCGAATTTTGTTATGTTTGTATATTTAAATAAGTAAACATAATAAAAGGAACACAAAATATAGAAAACTATACAAACTAGAAAAAAAAAGAAGAAAACAAACTTATAACTATTACAAAAATTAAATGAATTAAACAAAAGAGAGAAGAAAAAG
>NW_027114774.1:11099-11354 GCF_000696795.3 Halyomorpha halys | reverse complement strand
ATATATAATATACGCATATACGCGATATAACAATATATAACTTATGTGAAGTCTGGTGATGAGAATAAAAAAAAGGAAAAAGGGACACTGTAAGACGTACTAGCTTGCTGAAATAACATTGCTTTATTGATCCTTCTAATTCCACTTATATACACTTTGTGTGTTTGTTTACGAGGGGAGTTAGGATTACGGCTGATATTGTGCCTGGCCATCCCGTAACTTTTATATATATATATAACATTTGTACAATGCTTA
>NW_027114774.1:10310-10986 GCF_000696795.3 Halyomorpha halys | reverse complement strand
TAAATTATTTATTTATAATCTTTACACTTTCTTGAGAATGGTTAATATTGTTTAAATAAATAAAATTTTATCTATTTTAGTCCCAAAACATTTTTTATTGCTTTAGAAGTCCGACGTTTCGGCCAATTCGGCTATCCTATTACAAACAGCTTATATTACCCATATAATCTTTAACAATTCCAATAGTATAATATTATATATTAATTATAATACCTTAAAACAATTTTAGAACCACATCATTTAAAAAACAATTTTATACAAGCAATTCTGCCCAGGTCATTTATATGAGTCCTTAAAACTAACCTATGAGGCATTAAAACATTGGGGAGTCATATCATTTTGTTAATAAGCGATTCTTAGATTATGTCTAAATACCTAATTAGTCAATTGATCGCATTAAATTAAAAATTAAAAGTTTTTATCACAGGCAAGTTTCTTTGTTAAAATTTATCACAATATTTTTAACCTTGGACTCAAGTAATTTATCAACACAATAATTATTTAAAATTAAGTAGAAAAATCCCAATAAAACAGCACATATTGATGCTATTTAATGCCTTCCTACCTTTTATTTATATGTAATTTCTTATCACTTTATTTTTACATAATATTTATCCTAGCTTAAATTACCTTATTGTATCTATTCTTGAGACAAGGTAATTATTTATTAAATAAA
>NW_027114774.1:3244-6054 GCF_000696795.3 Halyomorpha halys | reverse complement strand
AATGTTTCCTTCATTTTCTTATAGTTATTCATAAACTTCTATTATTTTTCTATTTATACATTGTTTATTACTTCTAACAATGAAAACTATTTATTGTTTTGAAATTAATTAATATAAAATTAAAGGTAAGTTAGAGGAAGATTTTTTTTTCAATAATCATCATTTAGTCCCAGCCAGATTATTTCAATGAGGGCAAGACCTAGCTGATATAAAATAATATTTAATTCTACATTTACATAGCAAGTTTAATTAATTAAAATCGTTCATATTGCTTTCAAGATGATAGAAAAAATGTGAAGAATCAATTCTACAAAGAGGAACTTCCGGTCGGTCAATTATATAGAAGCAGTTGCTGTTAAATCCCAAGCTAACGCCCGCCTTAAAAATGTAATTTCAGTTTCGTTCAAATTTTTGTTTTTGTGCTAGGATGTTAACAAACTACTTTGGAAGAATATGTTTTTTGTACCTCTAAACATTTCGAAACTTTACACGATCAAAACACTTTTTCTTTTAGTTAGAGCCGGGACGAATAAAAAAAGTTATGTCACCCTACTTTTTGATAACTTTAATGAAAACTATGTATAACAGCTAGTCAAAACTGATGAGTCTGCTAAGTATAGGTAGGGGGAATAAAAAATGGTGGCTGTTTCAAAACCATAAAAACATTAATTTTTCTTTGAGTTCATAAAATCTATCAGTAACACTAGAAAATGAAAAAGAAAATCATATAAAGGAAAGTAAATTTGCTGAAATATGAGCTCTAATAGAGATATTTACGTCCAATAGTACTCGAGATATAGATTTTAAGAATCAACAGTTCTTAAAAAACCCATTGAAAGGATAGTAGTTAGTTAATTTGTTTTGATAAATCAGTAACTCAGGAACTGTGTGAGTTATAGATGTCAATTAGCACTCAAATTAAAGCATTTTTAATCTACTATAAAGTATTTCATGCTTTATAGAAATAGTAGTTTTTATGATATTTGCTAAAATAAATTGAATTATGGTTGTTCGAACAATAAATTTGAGTTTTAAAAATTTTATTTCAGAAACCATTGAGCTTACAGATGTCTGTCAGTACTCAAATTAAATTTAGTGTAAAATAGATTATAACTTATAATCTCAAACACTTTCTTGAGACTGTTTAATTTTTTTTAAATAAATAATTTAATTTCTATCCATTTTAGTCTCAACACATTTTATTTTTCTTATAAGTCCTACGTGCCAGCCAATGCGGCCATCCTCAGAGACAATATACTACAAAACAGCATTTATTACATCTATGATCCTCAAACATTTCAAATAACTTAATATTATTATTTATAATTTATTCGGCTATGAAGCATAAATTTTTCCTAGTAATTATACATAGTTCACTAAAGTAATCAAAAATTGGGGTGAAATAACTAACTTTTATCCTCTTCTTGAGCTCTTGTATATTCTATATAATTTTTAAGTGAAAGTAAAAATAATAAGAAATTATAACTTCTGCTCATTACTTTTTATTATTGTTATATTATAGTTGTAGTTATTATTTTTATTATTTTAATATTTGTTATATAGGGGAATTTGTTGATCAAATAAAATAGGGGTTGTGAAATGGAAGGGAAAGAAAAAGAAAAGGCATAAATCGAAAAACTTGTAGTTAGTTTGTAGATTGGTATTAATTGTAAAAGAAAACTGTGGAAGAAAAAAAAAACTTCCTTCTGCACATAATTCATTACGTTGATATTATTTTTATTCATTATTTGCTTATGTTCTGCATTTCAGAACCCACTTTCCTGTCATGTCTTTTATCTGGTTTTATTATTTAAATTCTCACCCCCATACTTAATTTTATTACTGTATATTTTATATTTAGTATCACTTCTTTTTATTTTGTATTTATGTATATTATTTTAATTAATATTCATATATTACTTCCAGCTTTAGTATACTTACATAAATTACTTTATAATTATAAATGTTTCAATTACATAATTTACACACCTCTGTACCCCTATTTATTTTGTATATTGTCTTTCCTTAATCATATTATATTTATTCGATCTATTCTTTTAACATCATTACATTTGTATATTCTATCTGGGTATATTTATTTATTTTAATAAAATATATTTCCTCTATTATGTATATTATCAATGAATGATTATTTATTTTTAATATTTTCTGTAATTTTCTCTCCTGGTACCCTAATATTATTTTTAAATGTTATTCAAATATTATTTTAACTGTCACTCTTCTCAATATATCCTGTCTAAACATTCATTTTGGCTCTTACTCCTAGTCTGAATGGTACATTGATTTTATTCATATCGTCCTTTTTTACATCTCTTAGTTTGTACTTTGTTTTATATTTCTTCTTCTTATCTATTATTATTTTCGTTTTCTTTAATTGTCTATAGCCTTTTATTATTCTTATTTAATTTTTACGATTTATTATACACATTTTTAATTTTTCATCTACATTTTTAATTTATGTTTACATCATTTTAGTATCTGTCCCTGAAAACCTAGATGACGCAGTCCATTTCTTCACAAACCTTATCCAACAAGCTGTCTGGGCTGCCTCCTTACCCTATAATGTCTCCAGTAAACGCAAGACAAATCCTCTACCACAACATCTCAAAGACCTCATTCAAACCAAGCGCCAGTACAGAACATTATGGCAACGCACAAGACCTGATCCTTCGCATCCTTCTGATCGTCGCACATATAACCATTACTAGTTACGAGAGAATTGTCCAACCATCGATCCGAGTCCTTCAATTCCTACCTCTCTTCCCTTTCTACTCATGACAATTCCCTCT
>NW_027114774.1:0-2504 GCF_000696795.3 Halyomorpha halys | reverse complement strand
CTGAGTACTCAAATATCTACCCCATCGAGGCAGGGGTTCCCCAAGGCAGTGTCCTGGGTCCTGTCCTCTACATCCTCTTCACTGCTGACATTCCCATCACTCCAGACATTCCCATCACTCCAGACACATTCCTGGCGACATTTGCTGATGATGCAGCTATCCTCTCCTCCCATCCCGATCCTGTAACAGCCTCATCCAATCTTCAAACACACCTCAACCGAATTGAGCAATGGTCCAACCAATGGAGGATAAAAGTCAATGAATCGAAATGCACCCATGTGACCTTCACTCTCCGCCGAAGCTTCTCCCCACCTGTTACTCCTAACAATATACCTCTTCCCAGATCCGACACAGTGCGATACCTCGGATTCATTTTGGACAAAAGACTCACCTGGAACCAACATACTAGACTCAAAAGACAAGAACTCAACAGACGATTCAGCCAACTATACCGACTGCTCAGCCGGACCTCTCATATCTCACTAGAAAACAAACTACTAATTTATAAGACAATACTCCGACTTATCTGGACCTACGGACTTGAACTTTGGAGAACAGCTAAACCGTCGAACATCAAACGTATCCAATCCTTTTTTATCCGTTATCTAGATCTACAAATACAGATAAAATAAATTTCACTTATTTCTTTTCATTTCTACTTAGCAGCTAACCGTCTTCTTTTCAAATAGAATCTATGTTCAATAATGAACACATTAATACAAAATAGATCCGTTCATATACAACTAAGTTATTTCATTCCAATAACTATAAGAGTATAGAAATATTATGTTTGCCCAACTATTCTGGTTATATATTCCGAAAGTGATCCCTAAATAAAATATTGGTATTGATAATTTGATAGCATTGGAGTGAGGCCTAAGTGTGAGGGACAACAAGACCCCACTTCAGAATATTGGAAGAGGGGAAGTAATCGGGCGCCGGAGGACAAAGAGCTTACTAAATATGGTCGAGGAGCTGAAGAGGTCGAGGGCTTCCGCTGGTGGTCAGCTGATGCAATCTAGTTCATTGATTTCCTGCCATTAATAGCAATAACAACGCTCTTGTCAGCATTCATTCTCCTCTCCACTACTTTATTTATTTTCCATTACTGGAGCGTCATTTCCAAGCAGCTTGATAACAACTGAAATCCATATCATATTTAATGAAACTATTGAGAATTATTTATTGTATTCCCTTTAGCTGTATTGAAATAATGTGTAGCTAATGAAAATATTATATCTTTCATTAGACCTATAGATCTTCAACAGTTGTCATGCTGAAATTCAAAATTCAGGCTTGGGAATTCAAATTTCATTTATTATGTATTACATCCCAAACCCTCCAATTTTACATCACCACCCGTGATGAATGGTGGCAAAACTGGAGGATTAAAATAAATTCTTATAAATCCCACCAAATCACATTTACCCTTCGTCGTAAATCCATGACTTCCTGTTCCACAGAAGATGAGAAGACACTGTAAAGTCTATATAATACATTTCATGTATTACATATGTAGGAAGTACCAATCTTAATATTTTTTTTAATGAAGGGTACGAAAAAAAATTGAACTTCGTTGAAGTAGTGGCTAATATTGATAAACGACGTTAATGTAATGCCTCAATTTATCTAGAACGTTTTTCGATTCGACCAAAACGATGTCAATGCCTAACTGTACAAGGGATTGAATTTTTCATATTAAAGGAATATTAAGATTCACAAAATATAATTTTAATTATAAACTGAAATAATAAATACCAATATATTCTTACCTTCAAAGCAGACACTAAAAGCAGTGACTAATATTGGTTGATGTAGGACATTTCACAATCTCCCAAAAGGAGATCATTACAACAAAAATAATAAAAAGGAATCCTTCGAAATCAATACGGAATTAATACGGGAAGAGTGAAGTTAGCTGAATAGAGCAACATTGAAAAAGTGGCTAGAAGTAAAAAAAAAATAACTCCACTCTCCTCTTTCCGTTTTAAGTAAATGTTTCATCGGTGAGATAAGACCGTCACTTGAGAGGAGGTATGAGGAACCTCACAACACCAAAAGGCAATCAAAGGTATCCTTTATATCTAGCTGTACATATAGCATACCTCACTATATGTACGTTTCAATTACTAATTTCATTTTTATCAAGAGGGCTAAAAAAAAAATGAGATATAAGGGAGCGAGTTGGCCGGGAAGCCTTATCTTCTGGCCGCTTTTTTCAATTGTCACTCGATTCAACTAATGTTTTTTAAAACTCGATTATCCTCTTACTGTTTATAGTAAATATTAATTATTAATTCAATGCTGTAGTCTTAGGCTATAACTAGACTATACCACCTTAGCTGGACTGATATCAACACCTCATAATTCTACAAGGCATTCAAAGGGAGAAGACTAAATAAAGTATATGTATAAATTATGAACTAATTTTATATTAATGAAGAGTACGAAAAAGAGAGGTCACTGGGTTGGGTTGGTCATTAAATATCATTACATAATAATTA
>NW_027114773.1:15535-16311 GCF_000696795.3 Halyomorpha halys | reverse complement strand
CCAATTTAATTTAGATCAGATTTACTAAATGTATTATAATGTACAGTTGTAAATAGCAATAAATAAATATTACAAAAAAAAAAAAATTATTTATTTCCATTATTTTGATTTTTTGTATACTAGGCCTTTTCATTCCACCAATCTTCACTCCACACAAATCACAAATCCGGTCCAATTAACATAATTTATATAAATTATAAGTGTAAATTCAACCTCTGAAAGTGCTCAGTAGCTTTAATTGAGCCTAAAATACAAATTTTTTTTCATAAAAAGAGAAACGCCATTTTGTGACTTTAACCCAATATCATAGGAACTAATATCCCTACAAAGAAGTTCAATATAAGCTTTTTTAAAATGAATTTCACCACCTTAATCTTGAGTACTTGAATATGTCTGAAAGTCCCATAGTCCTTGAGATATCCTTATTATCTCAAAATGTCTCATTTTCGACAGATTTAGTACAATGTCAAAATTTTCCTAACAACTAATTTTCTCCTGACTAATAATTTTTTACAAACATAAAAACGCAAAATAGTATTATAAACCTCATTAATATGTATTCTAGATGAAATGACTACAATGTATTTTCTTTGTAAAAATTCAAATCGAAATCTGTTTTCAGAAATATGAAAAATTATATTTTTTTCTAAAACACTAATTCATTTTTAAATTAAATTAATTTGAGTGCTACCAATGGGTAGTTTCTCTACACGCCTGTAACACTCCAATTTAATTTAGATCAATTTGCTACTTGTTATCGCTCTTGATATTTAAAA
>NW_027114773.1:10143-11205 GCF_000696795.3 Halyomorpha halys | reverse complement strand
GGTTTGTTTACCGTTGTGTCAGAGAATTTATTTAGTTAGATTGGAATTCAACGTCTCACATTAATCTTAGATTTCTGTTTAAAGCATAAGTTTAGAGACCAATTAATTCACTTAATTAAATCCTTTGTCTAATTATTGCTATTACTGTTTAATTAAATGGTTTAGAAAAATATATTGAAATCTATCCTTGTTTTTGGTTTACTCCCAACGTAAATGGTTTAGAAAAATATATTGAAATCTATCCTTGTTTTTGGTTTACTCCCAACGTAGCCTCGTTAAACTAGGCTATAAAATCAGAATCACAATCCCTCCACTGTTGACTTAGATCAAGGTTATGGGAGGAACACTTTGATTAAATTTATCTTTTATCTAATAGAAAATTATTTATATTGACGTGTTTTAATATTATACAATAGTAATGTTATGCTTATTCTGATCGAATTATTAATTTAGAAACTTTTAAAATTAATATACTTCTTTTAATTTTATTATTTCTCTAATACAGTCATGAAAAACATAATAACAAATCTGGAATGCCATTTTTTATCTTTTGATTTTGATCGGAGTTATAAGCTATTAATTGTATATGAATAAATATATTTCTCGGACAAAATCAAAATTAATTTGCGTTAGGGAATTGAAAATTACTAAATTTTAAGATATTTATCGACGGTGTTCTACACACATGTGCTAAGTGCAAAGAGACAAGACGCAGTTGGTAAGTGCTTTTACAACTATGATGATCAACATAATTTGAACTTTGATCACTTCAGAAAAAGTTTCAAAGATTCAGATATCATTTCTATTACTCTCACTCTCAACACTGAGTCACATCTCGCTTCCAGTTGTTACCGGTCCAATATCTTATTTCATTATGATCCTATTCTTGGTTGTTAAAATCTTTCTATTCTTATCATTCGTAAAAAAAAAAAAAAATAATAATAAGAAAAAGTAACAATAAAGCAGTGGTATTATTCAAACATTTCAATATATAATTACATCTGAGATTCTTTGAGTTTTCACGATATTAACATTCGATCTAAGACGTTGATTCTATATATT
>NW_027114773.1:7247-7918 GCF_000696795.3 Halyomorpha halys | reverse complement strand
GAACATTGTTTTATGAATTTACGAAATGTTCATTTATAATTGGTAAACATAATTTTTGTAATATACTTAATTGATGAGGAAATAAAAGCGAGGTTCAAAGCGGTAAATACTTGTTGTGTTTCAATTTCGAAACTCCTTAGCTCGCGCCTTAAAAATTAGAATTTACAAAACTGTTATCCTTCCCACTGTCCACTTTATGGATGCGAGACCTCTTACACTAAAAGATGAACAGCGCCTCAAGGTTTTCGAAAATAAAGTATTACATAAAATATTCTGACCGAAAACAACACTGAATTAACGGACTAACTTTCGGTAAATTTGGGGCGCATAAGATGGCCGTGTAAGGTTGTAGGGCTTGGTAACGAGCTGATCCCTAGAATATTAATAAACATTGAACCGATGGGAAAACCGAAACATAGATGGGAGGATTGCGTTAATACAAATTTAGTAGATTAGGGTTAGGAGGCGCATCACTAGAAGGATTTATGTAGAAAACGGATTGGTGGTATCAGCATCAAACCTTCGGGTTCTTTAGGCCTTTATTATTATTATTATTAAACATAATTTTTACTTAGGGCTTATTTTTCATTATAAGACAAAGTGTAACCCAATAACGAAAATAATGGACAAAAACAATCTCCATGGCTGAAAATTATTGATAAAAAAATATT
>NW_027114773.1:0-407 GCF_000696795.3 Halyomorpha halys | reverse complement strand
TAAATGTAATATCGTTTAATGGAATTAGTAATTTTTTTTTTATTCTTCGGAAAGAGACGGATCGATTTGTATACAATAACTGTGAAAAAAGTTGATTTTCCAAGATAACAGACGTTTAACAAACGAAAATGCGTAAAACGAGTAAATTAAAAGAAATAAAACGATCAGTAAAACCATGGTCAACATCCTACCGCAACAGCCGCAGTGAGGAGGTTGCTCTGGCCCGCTTGAGAATAGGTCATACTCTCCTCACGCACTCTCACCTTATCAGAAAACTGCCACCTCCAACATGCAAATATTTTCAGTCCATTCTTACGATTAGACTTATTTTTGAAGAGTGTACTCACTATTTGCCGACAATAAACAGGATAGGACTGACCCCAAATTTATCCGAAGCTCTCGCAGAT
>NW_027114772.1:0-4313 GCF_000696795.3 Halyomorpha halys | reverse complement strand
AAAAAAACTAATTTTTCATTCGGAGCTCTATATCTTAAAAAGTAGGAACAACACAAGACAATCCAAGAGAACGTCATTTAAAGAAGAGTAAATATGGTGAAATATGAGCCCTAATAGAGTTATTTACGTTAAATAGTTCTCGAGATATAGCTTTTTAAAAAGCAACATTTCATAAAAATGTAGTATGGGACGTACTGGAAGATCAGTAGTTAGTAAATTTGTTTTGAAAAATTTATATCTCAAAAACCATTTTACGTACAGATGTCTTTTAGCCCTCAGATTAAAGCTAGTTTAATGGGGTATAAAGTCGTTTATGATGTTTATCTTCGTAGGAGTAATAATTTACATTAAATTCGATATAATAAATTGATTTATAGTTGTTCGGACAAATTTTCATTTGCCAAATTTGTATTCATATGTAAATATCATAAAAACTACTACCCCTACGAAGATAACTGTCATTTATAGTAAATTAAATTTCCTTTATTTTGAGTGTTGACAGACATATGTGGTTCTTATGGATCTCGAGATATATATTGTTTCAAAAATCCAACATTTTATACGAACAACTAGAACTTAACAATTTGTAAGTTTATTTTGTCAAATATAAAAACTACTACTCCTACAAAGATAAACATAATTAACTATTTTGTAGTAAATTTAACTAGCTTTAATTTGGGCGCTGGGAGACATCTGTACGTCCAATGGTTTCTGAAATAATGTTTTTCATAAATCAAACTTATTGGCCGAACAACTATAAATCAATTTATTTTAGCAAATATCATGAAAACTGCCATTCCTACGAAGGTTAAGGTCATAAACTTCTTTATAGTCCATTAAACCAGCTTTAATTTGAGTGCTAATAGACATCTGTACGTCACATAGTTCCTGAGATATAGATTTACCAAAATAAATTAACTAACTAATAGTTGGATTTTCGAGTGTTGTTGGTAGTCTTTAAGATATAGAGCTCCGAATGAAAAATTAATGTTCTTTTAAGGTTTTGAAACAGCCGCCACTTTTTATTCCCCCTACTTATACATGGCAGACTCATCAATTTTGACTAGTAATTATACCTAGTTTTCATTAAAGTAATCAAAAATTGAGGTGAGATAACTGCCTTTTTTTATTCCCGGCTATTGTACTAGACCGTCTTAAAATGAAGACCTGTCGTGTTTACTGCCACTTTTATATCACCTTGACAGTGAGTGAATGTTGCACCTTATTTACTACTATGACGATTTGAGGGATAACACTGTTTTAATACAATTTTTTAACTAGAATTTTTTTTTCGTATTCCTCTATAAATAAATTACAATGGATATGAAATTAAATAGCGATATGTGTCAAATCATAATTTAATGAAGATTTTACCTTTTTCCACCGCGGGTATTTGAAGGTGTGATGAATGCTCATGAGATAGTCGTTCTGTAAGAACTCTGATTTAATATCTGGAGATGAGGCACCTCTAGAAATATTTTTAAAAACTAGAAATTGATTATATTCAAGATTTTTAACCACATCAATAATAATGTTCATTTTTCCAATCGACTATTAACAGATATAGATTACTGTCAAATTGTGGACAGGACACGTTCCTTACAGTACGACGACAGACAATTGTTACTGTGTATTTATATATAGTGTAGTTGTATAATGTAGTTTATTATACATTATATATCGCTCCTAATACCTATTTTAACCATTTCATTGAACCTTATAGCAAAAAATAGTATACATGTATATTAATTTTTTTTTGTTATACATTTAAGAGAGCAATATATAAATTTACCCTATCTTATAAGTAATGATTTAGTGAAATTATTATGATAAATTTTTGTGAAAAAGCATTCCTGAGCTAGGGAGAAACGCTTAATTCAAAAAGCAGTACCTCCCAACTTCATTGGCCTGCTATTCACACAGCATTTTAAGACTAGTGGGACAATTGTTTAATATTCTTATATTTCATAGGCATTAGTCAGTAAATATTAAAATACATAATAAAGATACATGATTTTTTTTTTGTTCTTATTGTTTAAGTTTTTTAATATTTTTCTATATTTTAATTTTTTTTTTTTAACTTTTTGTTTTTATAATATTATTAGATCTTTCTTCTGTTATTTACCTATATATCTCATCTAGTTCTCTCTCAGTATAATAAATAGTAAAAATTTTAAATATATATATAAGTACATAAAAATCCTTTGTGGTCATGCGTGATTATATTTCATTAATATCTTTAAAAAAATACTCCATATACGTGCATAAAAAAATAATTAAGTAAAAGTTATAAAAATAGAAGTAATGAATATAACTAGTTATGAATATTTAAAAATAAAGTGTGATAAATATAAAAATAATAATAAAGAATGGAACAAAACAAAGAAGATACGGCTCTGAAAAAGTGCCAAAAAAAAAAAAAAAAAAAGAAAAAGAAAAGAAAGATACTTTATCAGACTTGATTAAGTTGAATCACCATATCTTCACCTCATCGTTATGCTGTAAGTGTCATATCCGCCATAGGTGTCTCCGAGCTGTTGTTCTGAGGTAGGAAATAGCAACAGGCCTCGATGCCCTTTGAAGGTTATAGGTTTGGTGAGAATCAGGACAAATGTCGGGTAATATACGGGTAGAGGTTATATGATCTAGGAGGTTTCACACCAGTTCAAAATAATAATCGAAAAATATTACAAATCTGTGTCTCATATTTCAAAGTAAGCATCGTATTGGTCCCCAAGAAGTATAAAAAAGTTATTTAACCCCCATTTTTAATTAATTTAATGAAATTTATATACATTTGAGAGTGAAAATTGATAATTCTACCAGCCATACAATGGTAAAAAATAACAAGTAAAAAATGATAGCTGTTCCAGAAATTTGTTTATTATTTATCTGATTTTCTATCGATGAGAGGATACAACAGCATTGCCAAACTCGCGTAGGTTTGGGTTATTTTTATTTATTGTTATTTATTTTTATTTATTTATTGTTATTTTATTGGGTTATAATATTGATTTAGTTCATTATAATCATTCTGTTTCAAAATTAGTTAAGTACAATTTCAATTTATTTTTTATTAACAGTATTGTTATATTTTAAAAATATATTTTAAGTCAGTCATTATGTGTAATATTTTATTTATAACTCATCTATTTGCATCAAGATCGTAAAACAATAAAGACGATTCTCTGATGAATATGAAAAATTGGAAACATATATAATATGTATTATTATTATTATTATTTTAATTCGCCTTTATGATAGAGTTCGCTGGTTTAAATTAGGCGAGCACTGGGAGTCTCCTCCTAGCATGTGCTATTATCTAATAATATTTTTTAATAGTTTTATTAGAACTGATTGTACCAGATTCTCTGGCTTATATATGACACATCGCTGCTTACCATTTGTATTCCATTTCCTGGAATATCCTTCTGGGCAAACAGGATTAACCTCGCCGAAGATCCCACCGCGAGAGGATGCTGCGGTCGATATTCAGGTCAGGGGACCAACTGCGCTGCCAGCTTCGATCGCCTACTGCCACGTTTCACGCTTGCATAACTTCACAGGCTTCCTACATAGGCCTTCTTCGCTTCTGTAAATATTAATAGATGATAGGAATAAAGACAATATAAATTATTCTTTTAAATAAAAAAATTAAATAAAACTACAGTAATATGGATAATTAATATAAAGTCAGTGTAGGAAAATTAAATATATGATAAATTATTCTTTTCCTTTCCTCAGCGCTGGTATAAAGAATCGTGATCGGCTTAGATTTTCGAAGAGTATTATTCAATGGATCTATAGAGATGCTCTAATTCTAAAATACCAAGTGGAGTGGTGTGGCTCAATGGTAAGTCTCTGAACTGCCTAATCCAAGGACCCAGACTCGAATTCAGTTGTGACAAATGATTATTTATCCTGTTCCTTTAGCCGCCTGTCAACCCTGTGGTTTCAGGAGCCGGAATCATTGGGTTGCTAGGTATAATTATAAGGGTTTTTGTTTCATCGCTTTGTTTCTTTTACTTTTCTTCTTCTTCTTTTTATACTTAATTTTTTTTTTTGTTAATATCTCTTTTTTTATATCTCTTCCATTTCTAACCCTTTTCCCCCCTAATTTCGCCCGTTTTAACATAAATAAAACACCTAAAATACAAAATACAACTAATACTGATTTTAAATAAATAAAAATATAAACTCGTAATATATACGTCATATAATTGATACAAGTAGTGATAGATAGATGTTTATGTATACATAAATAAACAAAAAAAAAAATAGAAAAAAGTAACAAAAATATGTAAAATAATATA